>NC_052505.1:35675514-35843014 GCF_014356525.2 Nilaparvata lugens | reverse complement strand
ATTAAGTCTTGATTATTTGTTTTTCTCTTCTGCTTTCTCGATTTTTGCTTCTTGCAAGTGTCAGGGGAAAAGTTAAATGGGGAAAATTGAAAGTTAATATTGACACGAGACAAGAAATTGAATAAACTCTAGACAGAAATAAAATCCAATGGGACATACTGGTGAATTGGTATTATTGGGTATGGTAATATTGGTAGTATTGGTAATTGGGTTGACAAGAAAAGTTTTAAATACAATTGGAAAACCTACTGTGCTTGAAAAGTTGATAATAGTTTCTTATATTCTCCTCTCAATTCTCCATCAAGAATGAAAGATAACATTTTCAATGAGATCATTGAAGAATCATGTATAGGGAAGAAATTTTCTATGTTTTTTTCATACGTAGACTAGTTTAACAATTCGAGAATGTACCATTAAGCCAACATCAACTTTCTATTAAAATTTTGAAGAGAAATGGTACAGGCGAACAATAGTGTTTTGTACAATAAATTAATGTATAAGTAGGTCGAAACCACTCTGTTTATATGCTTCAAGATTGCTAATTGCTCAAATTTTACTTGAAACCTGACGACTCACATTAGAAATATAGGGATGTGTCAGTTCGCAAACATGTCCATTACAATAAATTATTGTTGTGATACACAGTATCACAATTGAGTAGTTTGCAGTTCTCTGTTGTAGAGATCTGATTGTCAGACTGATTCCTCATATTTGCGTGAAGTGAGAAGTCATTTCTAGGAGCTTCGATCATGAGCTTTGCAGTTTCTACGGATAATCTTACTCTATGCAGCTCAAGTTCTACCTTTTGATTGCTGATAGTTTCCTGGAGTAAAATGCGAAGTCACAACGTGTAATCTGCGCAGTTAAAATGAAATTATTCGTTTTTCTCTTCTGCTTTCTCGATTTTTGCTTCTTGCAAGTGTCAGGGGAAAAGTTAAATGGGGAAAATTGAAAGTTAATATTGACACGAGACAAGAAATTGAATAAACTCTAGACAGAAATAAAATCCAATGGGACATACTGGTGAATTGGTAATTGGGTTGACAAGAAAAGTTTTAAATACAATTGGAAAACCTACTGTGCTTGAAAAGTTGATAATAGTTTCTTATATTCTCCTCTCAATTCTCCATCAAGAATGAAAGATAACATTTTCAATGAGATCATTGAAGAATCATGTATAGGGAAGAAATTTTCTATGTTTTTTTCATACGTAGACTAGTTTAACAATTCGAGAATGTACCATTAAGCCAACATCAACTTTCTATTAAAATTTTGAAGAGAAATGGTACAGGCGAACAATAGTGTTTTGTACAATAAATTAATGTATAAGTAGGTCGAAACCACTCTGTTTATATGCTTCAAGATTGCTAATTGCTCAAATTTTACTTGAAACCTGACGACTCACATTAGAAATATAGGGATGTGTCAGTTCGCAAACATGTCCATTACAATAAATTATTGTTGTGATACACAGTATCACAATTGAGTAGTTTGCAGTTCTCTGTTGTAGAGATCTGATTGTCAGACTGATTCCTCATATTTGCGTGAAGTGAGAAGTCATTTCTAGGAGCTTCGATCATGAGCTTTGCAGTTTCTACGGATAATCTTACTCTATGCAGCTCAAGTTCTACCTTTTGATTGCTGATAGTTTCCTGGAGTAAAATGCGAAGTCACAACGTGTAATCTGCGCAGTTAAAATGAAATTATTCGTTTATTTCAGAAGAGTATCACAGGCTTACCTCTAAAGCGTTTTTGATTCCAATATTTATATAATAGTCCAAATAATCCAGCTAGATTATGAGTCACTTCCACATTTTTCAACTCTACACTTCAATCTACAATTAAAAACACACAAAAATAATTTTCAAGTTGAAGAAATACTTCTAAAATTAATCCTATCAATTTAGGCTACAAAGTTCTAAACTTTGAAAAAAAATTTTGAGACTAGAAAGACAAGAACACTATTCAGAACTTATCATCTATATAAAAAAATAATAAACTCATTAATTATCTCATATATCTATCTCACTTAAAACAGGATGAATCTTGAAAAGTCCTTGAAATGACAGCGGTTTCCAATATTATTAATAATAGAATATTCTTTATCAGTGTGATGTGATAGTTGTAGTCCTAATATCAAGATTTATATTATATTATAATAGAATGCCAAATATTTTAGTATACATTATCTCCTGGCTATCAAATTCTTGATTGAATTTTGTTGTGGAAGACAACAATCACCTCAGGATTGATGGTTGCTGATATAAGTGTACCTGCTGGTTCATAGTGACAAGCGAGACCGATGATAAGTTTGGAGTTGGGAGGAGAGGAGTGTACGACTTGGCAGCAGAAAAACTAAGAAGGATCTCATTTAATGGCAAGCGCTGTCTTGCATATTAAATCCGTCCTACCTGTTAGCCTAGTAGTCATTAGGCCGCACACTGTAGCCAGATTCATTTCATACTGTCAGTAACGGTTCAATGAGAAGCATTGATGTTTTTTATATGGGATTCTGGCAGTTTAAAGGGAATCTTACTATAGTTTCTTAGACGCCAGACATGAAAAAATCGTGATCAATTCGTAGTTTGCGCATGTGCGTTTGCGAACAGATGCGCCGAGACGCGATGCGACACTCGCATGTAGACATTAGTGCAAATTTATACTGGAAACGCATGGAAGGCTCTCGTACAAGTCGGACCACCGCTGCCATGATAGTAATGAACGATGGGCTGGAGAGAGAGAGCGAAAGTGAGAGCGCCTGCCTCGACAATAAATTCTCGCAGAATTGCTCCTTCTTGGCAAATTTTGTCATAAATAATCATAACGATATTAATTACTCTGCACGTGTGCAGTAATCAGTGTATTTCAGCTTGTGCTCAAAGCACGTATGCACTTGACATTTCATATTCTGCACCACTATTTCAAAGCGTGATATTCAAATGAACGCGCCAGAATAATTGAAACACTGTGCTTTTAGTCATCTCATCAGTACTTGATTTTTCAGGGTGGAATAAGTGCTGCTCTGTGCACGACAGTCGTTATTCATACTAGAGCAACACGAAAATAACTGTGCTGATGTCTGTGAACTATTGAAAGAAGACACGATGAAATAACAACTTGAGAAGCCTAAGTACTACCAGAGATGAGAGAAGATCTAAGTACTAACTGCTCTCTTGTACCACTCACGTATGGAACTCATGGAGTCAGAAACTGTTAAAGATCATCAAGTGAGTGATTAACTCTTGAAGTATCCCTGTTCTTATTCGATCCTCAGATGCTTAAACTATGATCTATGATTATGAGTCTCTCAAACTAGGCAGCTAAACTGAAGTTTGAGGAATTGTGAAGGATTTTTAATAATCTCACTGAAGATTGGAAAAGCTTCCAGGTAAAATATCAGGGAAAAATATTAATGTGATGGATTATATCAATTCATTGATAATTCATGAAGCTTATAATATTCTATCATACAATTCATTGGAGACAAAGTGAAAATTTATTGTCTTTGAATTTTGAATAAAAATTAACATTGAAGAGATAGCTCGATTGCATTCTTATATCCATTTCCAACTATACACAATATATACAAGAAATCAGTATTATAGATTTCTTGATCCAAATAATTGGAGGAAATAACTATTGATTAAGTAGTATAACAAGTCTCAGGAAACTTTAAGAGCTTCTATTGTTTCAACCAAAATTCACTAATAAACTCTACTGATAATAATGATTCATCATTATTATATGATTATATGATTCGTCAATGATTCATCACTCCCATTTCAACTATACTGTATTTTATACTCACTTTTTTATTTTATACTCACTCAAAATCAATATTCTCAATAATATTTTTTTGACTATCTAATAATAGTTGATTTTCACACTCTGGAATGACACTGGAACCGGTCGTGTTTTAATAATATCTGCCTCACTACAGACTACAGCTCGCTATCGGCGTGATGAATAGACCGTTAGACTGCTTCCGCCAGCCTCATAATGATAGTGCCCGACTATTACTATACTTTTTCATCCCTTTTATGGTGTGTGTATGAGAGAAAGAGACAAAAACTGAGAGAGTGAGTGCACAAACTGACGTATCTATCGCCCACACCTACACTCCACTATCTCTATCTCTCTCCTTAATGTAGTGGTGTCCAGAGATAAAATGAAGTCATAAATCATTAGTCTGCAGCCACACTGTCCCACCAAGCTGGTCTATTTCCTCCACTAAATAGGCGTGAGGTCTTTCACGCTGAATATGACACCTTTTAAGAAGTTTCAGTTGATCATTTTCTGTCGGGCGATGTTTCCTGAGTTTTTATCTTGTCACACCCTTAGTATGAATAATATTCACATTGTGCGGCAACAAGTATTGTGCAAAGGGTGATATTGTATAAGTATGTTTGAACAGAAACGATTCTCATGATTGAGACTAGATTATATTATTGAAAGATAATATATGAAGAAACTACAAATTAAATTTACCAGTTAAAGTATGAAGCGAACATTATGTACTTCTGATATTATGTCAACTATTCGGTTTTCCCGAAATACAAATATTATTCTCATGTAATAGAGACTTGAAACCCAATGTATTATACCTTCTCATAAGTGAACTGAACTCACTAATAAAGTTGAATAAAGTGAACTCATTCTTTGCCACTTTGTATGCAGACTATGTTCACCACTCTATTTTACCTCTCATAACATCCGAATTATTCTGTTATCTACCTTTAAACTCTATTGGAAGTTATTGTTGAGGTTTTTTATCCTCCTCTAACTACCTTTCTATAAAAGTCTCCAATCTCAAAAGCAGGCACATTGGTAATGACGGATCTGATCGATTATGGTTCTAGAGTGTTCGATTGTACTCGTGTTTCCACTCTTCAATGTATAGCAAGATCATCTTCACTTCAGGGATTAGGTTTATTAATGAACCTGTTCCGGTACCCATCTCTTCCATGGCCTTCCTACATCTCTTTCCCAGTAGGTCTCTAGTTTTGGACTTCAAGTGGCATTCTCGCAGGTGGAATTCCATTCAAATGACTGCAACAGTTGCGTCTATTTTGTATAATTCTATCATGCAGAGGAGCAACCGATAAAACCTGCCCTATATCAGTATTTCTGATTCTATCAATTCTATCAAGAGGTCGGAACAGCAATAGTATCATAGAAATTTATTCTCGTTTCTTATCTATTTTTATCTTCGAGGTTTCCATGGATTGTGCCACATATTTTCTGGAACATTGATATTTTATTGTACACATCAATATCTGTATCGTATGTTACGTCATTACCAAGATAGTTGAAATTTTTAACTTGTTCTATTACTTTTCCGTTCAATTTCATTTTTGTTCTTATAATGTATGGCAAGATAAGAATCTAAATAGGTGATGGCTAGTTAATAGGCTAGTTAATAAATGGTTTTGGGAGGGTACAGAAAAAAGATTATATTTTTTATGAACGAATATAGTTTCTCTCTTATAGAATGTAGATTGTAAAATGCAATTCTCTTCACGAATGTAGTGTCTCTCTTTAAGAGACTTGAAAGTCTGAGAGACTTAAGAGTGTGAATCTTTAAGCAGATTAAAAACAACTTTAGGATTTTGAAAAGTTGAGATTGAGAGATACATTGAGATTGCTAAAACTACGATAATCCGGTTATTCTTATTGAAAAGTGAGGCAATTTCAATACTATCCATTATAGAGTAATTTCAAAATTCAATCTTCAAATCAACTATGATAATCATTCTAATCAATTCTCCCAACTGCTATATTGGAGGAGATATTTGATTCTACCGATAAAAGAACATTCAAACCAGAATAAAACTGTTGGAATTGTTGAATAGCTCCAATTTCGGATTTATGATTGTCATCGGCACATCAACAGCCTCGAATACAGTAAAACCGATAGTATCTCTTCATTAGTATGGATATCATGCAATAACAAGCGTGAGTTTGTATACTCATCCTCCTATCGGGTCACAATTATTACGGAACGGATACTGCATAACAAAATGTTCACGATGGATTCATGCGGTTTATACGTTTTCCATGTGACAAATATGTTGTATATGACGATCAAGAGCTATGGGGAATTGTAAAGAAAGAGTGATTGAAGGAAATTGAAAGAGAGATTCTAAGTGAAACAGAAGGAACAATTGAATTTTATTCATTTATTTGGTCGTGTATTGAGGAGCAGGATTATGCTTGAAACTGTCCCTTTTAAAATTAATACTATAGTCCAAATCAGAATCTAGATTAAACTAACATCACTTATTGAAAGAACTATTCACACTTCGGAAAACAATCAAATTTCCAATTCAAAATAGATATTATACATAACTAAAATTCACAGGATTGAAAGAAATTATTCAAGATGCCTGAATTCTGAACAAATTTTGTAAAAATTCGAACCGTCAACTCAACGCACTATTTGGAATTGATTGATGTTATGTGGTGAATGTTGTTTAAGAATGAGTCAATAGTTTAGAACTGATGTAATTATTCGTTCGAACTTGATTGAATTCCTTTATTGATCTTTACGAAAGTAATTTCCTCCATTGAAGAGACTTATCAAAGCTTGACTGTAACAGGAAGTAGCAGGAAGTTCACCAAGTACCGTAATTCGTCAATTTGATTGTATTTTTTATCCAACCTGCCTCTCCTACAACACTATTTTCCCAAAACCTTATATTATGTTCGTGATGAACGCTTGTGGGTGGAAGCACTGATTTCCATCTGAATTTTCATCTATAATTACTTGATTCAATATTTCTTTTGAATTTTCAACACTTTCAAGATGTTGATCATAATTTCTTCTGTCTACCCACGTGAGAATATTTCTTGAGTTCACTCAAGCTCATCGCTCAAGACTTTCTGATCCCCTCTAAAACCAGCAGAAGCATGGCCTTTCCTTAGCATCATCTTCCGCAGAAGCCTTGATGAGAGTTTATCCTGTTGATTCACATCTTGTCGATTTACTTTGGGAGAAATATAATTTCAAAAAATATTTTCTTGAGTTTTATCCTCATTGAGTGAAAAACCATTGGCTCTGAACCACTTTGAAGCTTCAGACAAACTGTTCTTAACTTCATTCTGGAGGATTTCGAAATTTGAACTTACATTAAAATAAAATCTGGTGTGGTACACTCACACAACTTTCCTTGCTCATATTTTAAAGTACGATCAGACTTCTGTATATGTGTATATAATAATTGTTTTTAGAGTGCTTTTTCCTTTGTGTAAATTGTGAAATTCGATGATTTATTTTAGTCGTCATTTTTTTAAAGTCGTCAAAACAGCTGTTCTACAGATGAAATATCTCGACTATGTGTTCTTTTTATGAACTGCTCTACCTACCTAGCTCATGCACGAGAAGGAGGTTACAAAGTCCATTTCTCAAGGATGGGTTGGACCCCCATTAGTTTTCCAGAAAGGAAACTCATGCCAGTTGATAGAGCTGATAAATAACGATACAGAGTATGAATTTGAAAAAAATCGGTCAAGTTATTTTGAGAAAATAGTGATGGTTTTTTTTTGTAATTATCCGCCATTTTTCTCAAGTATTACGGAGCTCCTGCAATTTTCTTAGAACTGAGACTCATGTCAGTTGATAGGGCTTATAGATAGCTATCCATGGTATGAATTTAAAGAAACTCGTTTAAGCCGTTTTCGAGAAAACCGTGAATAACATGGTTTTTTAGTGATTATCCGCCATTTTTCACAAGAATATTACGGAGCTCCGTTGGCAGTTGGAGATTAGCCGTGGTGCCGGACGGTTGCGTTGGATTGAGCTCTCTCTCTGTTCAGATAAGATTATATACTGCTTGCTTTCGTTTCGAAAAACAAGTTGATTCCTAACCTAACTAATTTCAAAATTTAAAACTCAAATATTAATTGATTTATACTTTAGCTAACTAATGATTATTAACAAATAATAATTTAAAGCACTAATGTATAATCACTGGAAGCTTATTTCTCTTACAGTATAAATATCACAACTAATAACGTGAATCGTAGGCAGTCAGTGACTTCCGTAACAGAAAACATTTGAGAAAAATATAGGCATAAATTAGGTAAATATTAAATTAATTATATAGCTCATATTTGAGATAGACCTCTGTTAATAACCTTAACCTCTGGCATTTAACATAAATTGAATTGAACTTATTTGACTCAATATTTATATGAACATTCCAATAATTATTCAGCCTGCACATATCAGATACTGTAATTAACGTTCTCAATCAAATAAAATCGTAATATAGTTCAATAAACTTCTATAGATCTTGAACTGGGATTAAAAATGTTTCAGTTGGGCCTACCAATTTCGTAGCTATTGGGTTTAATTGTGATATTTTTTATTCTACTAATCATATAATCAGTTTCATTTATCTCCTGCAGGAAGGATTATTTGATAATACTTTTTCACCTGATACTCGCATTGGTCGGACTTCCTTGCTTGCACCCTGTTTCTGCATCATTGATTGTAAATTAAACTCAATCAGCAATTTTTGGCTGTGTAGCAAAAAAAAACTATAGCTCATTATTATTCTGAAAGGCGAATTATATTTTATTTTTGAATGTTGTAATCCTTGCAAATATTGTGCTGCGGTGGTATCTGTGAACCTGGCACAACTTTGCTCTGGATTTGGTGGTCGGGCTTGCTCTGCTGGTGGACGGAGCACGCGCGATTATTCAGAAACAACGGGACTTTTACACTCATTAAGTGTGCCTAAGATAAGTAAATGAGGTAGGAGCTCGGGGCTGGAGGAATTCTGACTAGTTTTATTGTGAGACCATAGGTGAATTATCGTGTTGAACCAATCAGTAGCTACTTTTATCTTGTTAGAGATACATCATGTAATTCCATATCAGACTTCTGCGATACGAACTTAACATACATTTATCTTTCTTTTATCGATTCACCCAAAATTGTAGACGGTTGGAAATATTCTCGCTATCTCTAATTGCAAAGCCGATAGATATTATATTGGGGTTATTCAAAAACTAAATTATAAGCTTTTCCCTTCTTCTATAGAGGAGATGACATATTTTGCTTCACTGCTGTCAGTTGAAAATAAATAAATGAATTACAATTTTAATTAGATTAATAGATAAATAATAAAATATAATAGTAATTTGCTGAATAATTATTAAATATAATTTGCTAGTAATAGTAATACATTATTTTTTCGAGCTCAACTCAGACAACAGGCACTCATTGTGAACATTAGTGGGCAGGTATGGAGAACATGTTGCTCGGTCTCACCAATAAAAGACATCCTAAACTATCTCACGGCGGGTTTGATTATAGAATAGGAGTTCAAAAAGCTAACGGTGATCTTACATGGAGATGTCTCAATATATCATGCAAAGCACAGATTATAACTGATAAGCAAGTAAAAAAGGTAGTTCTTAAGCTAAATGATCACTGTCATACTTCGAAGGTTCAGTTACCTGATTTAAATGAATCATCTAATAATTTAGTGTGCTCGACACCAAGTAATGTGTGCGGAGAGCGACCTGAGCGTATCTCTAACTGTGACTCTCTCACTGTTGGTGAGACTAATGAGAGTATGTCTGAGGTTTCAGTTCATGTTGCTGATAGAGGTTGCGGGTGTTTTAGTTTGATTGAAAGGCTCACTATCGAGAGAAATAATTTGATAGTGGATAATCAGAGACTTAAGGAACAATGGAGCGCCGCGATTGATAGGTCAATTGTGAATGATTTGAGAATAATGGAACTCACAGACAGGCAGATGAAGGACAATAGTTCTCAGACTTCTACGGAGATGACTAGAGGTAGCAGGAGCATCTCTACGGAGAGAGAGGAGAGACTCCTGATCGCTCGGGATGAGAAATTAGAGGTTTGCAAAAATTTTCCCTCGGGTATGAGTAAGCAACAGCTGAATCTCTTGGTTGAGGAGAACACAACTTTGAGGGATCAGATCATAGTGTTGGGAGATGAGTTGGAGAGAATCACGGGAGTTCTTGTGCGGCTGGAAAGTTTAAAGAAGGGACTTGGATCGGTAACTGCTGGAGGGACTTGTGCTGGTTTACCTAAAAGGGATCCTGGTATTCGAATATGGTCGGATAGTTATGGGAGAGGCCTGAATAAATTCTAAGAGAGAAATTGTCCAGGGGTACCAGATGGTATCATGAGATATTTTCCCACGTTGCTCCTGGTGCTCCTCTGGAGGTGGTGATGGATGAAATGCTATCAGAAAAGGAGATTAGGGGCACAGACCAGGTGACTTTGTTATATTGGTGGGGGGGTCAAATAGCTTTGATTTCAATATTTTATCTCAGGATTGTGCTGATAGATTCATTGAGAGGCTGATGCGAGTTGTTAATAGTTTTCGACATGCAAATATCATTCTCACAACTGTACCTTATAGGTATGACTTGGATGAAGGCTCACTGACTAATGTTGCAATCAAAAGAGTGAACAGAATCATACGTAATATTCCTGCTTTTTACCCTGATTATTCAATCAGCATCCTGAATTTGTGGACATACTATGGATCTCTGCACACTGCACATGGTCTGCATCTTAACAAAAAGGGAAAATTGAAACTGGTTGAAGAAATGTTTGCAGTCATCAGCAGTGCTGACATGGATCAATCAAAGCCTCAAATCTGTTCCTCCGGACAGGGTAATGTGGACCATGTTCTTTTGTCTAATTCGCTGAATCATGAAGGATTTTCCAATGTTGATGCGGGTGATTTTTTGGGAGTCGGTGCTCATTGCCCAGTGATAACCTGAGTGACATTGGGCTGCTGGATGGGTCAGTCAAAACTTTCAGGTGTATTTCGGCTGGTAATGTTGAACATTTCAAGTACTGCATATCCAGGATTGATTGGAATTTGGAATTGGGTCTGGATGAGGATTATATGAGCTCCAGTCATAGTTTACCATCTTCTGCGGTTTTTTATAAGTTTTTCAGTACTTTGATGTATCATTTTGACATTACATGTCCTAAAAGGCATTCAAGTACAAGACGAAATTCCAACACTCTAAGATCAAAGAAAAGTAAGAACTCATGGTTCACTATGGAGCTTGCGTCAATGCGTCTTGATTTAATGTCAGCCTATGATTCTTTCAGGGTCTTGGGTACGCTTCAGGCTGGTTGCGATTATAGTCATGAGGGGGAGGTACAGAGAGGCAATTAGAGTGGCAAAGCTGAATTATAACTGCAGAGTGATAGACAACTCATCTAATAAATGCAGAGCAGCCTGGTCAATCATAAACAAACTGAGGCCTGGAAAAAGTAGGAGGAACATAGCTCCAATTCATCCAGATACCTTTGCACAGTTTTTTGCACATTGTGTGGGAGAAATAACAAGAGGGATTAGGCAGACTGATGTCTCTTTTGGAGAGCTTTTAAGTAGTTGCCCTGTCTCCACTGCTAGATTCAATTGGAAGCTCATCACTCCTGAGGATGTAAGTAGAGTAATAAGGAATCTGAAATCATCAAGATCCAGGGACTTTTATGATTTCTCCAACTCTCTTATGAAGGAAATTGGTGAGTGGGTTGCTGAGCCGTTGTCAGTGTGCATTAATACCTGCCTCAGAGAAGGAGTGTTTCCAGATTTCCTCAAGATTGCCCGAGTAGTAATTTTTAGTAGGTATTCATGGAAATTGCCGATCTTCAAGAAGGGTAACAGAGAGGATCCAGCAGACCTTTTTAGTAGGTAATTTAGTAGGTATTCATGGAAATTGTCCGATCTTCAAGAAGGGTAACAGAGAGGATCCAGCAGACTACCGGCCAATATCGCTCATACCTGTCTTGGCCAAGGTTTTTGAGTGTATTGTTTCGGAGCAGCTGAGTTTTTTTCTTGAGAACAAGGGCATCTTCACGGGCTCCCAATATGGTTTTCGTAGGGGAAGATCAACAACCAATGCCATTGATGCTCTTGTCACGGACATACTCAATGAATTTGAGAAGAAGGGTTTTGCCTGGGGTACCTTTTGTGACTTGAGTCGGGCATTTGATTGTGTCAGTCACAAGATTCTGATTAAGAAACTGAATTACTTCGGCATCCAGGGTACAGCATTAAATTTGATTTGCTCCTACCTTTGTAACAGGAAACAGACGGTTGAGATTCATGGAAAATGGTCACCTACAGTGAGTGTTCAATGTGGAGTTCCTCAGGGCTCCATTCTTGGGCCTCTGCTTTTCTTGATAGCTGTGAATGACTCACCTTATAATGTGGATGCCAATACATATATTTATGCAGACGACACTACTCTGATAAATACTGGTCGTGATATTCTGACAGTTGGTGAAGGGGCTACTAATGCAATGACACAGGTTTCTGATTGGTTTGCAGCTAATGGTTTTCTGAAGACACAGACAGTTGTCTTCAGTTTAAGACCATATGTGAGCGACCCCTCGATTTCTAATAAGGCCAGATTTCTTGGACTGACGGTGGATAACGATCTGTCTTGGGCTCCTCATATTGATACGGTTTTAGATAGGTTGTCTCGAGTGAACTTCCTCTTACTGCGTTTGATGTCATGTTTGCCTTTTGAATATGTAAAATCTTCATATTTTGCTCTGTTCCAGTCGGTTCTGTGGTATGGTCTGGTGTTCTGAGGTAATGCTACCAGGATTGGTGAGGTATTAATAATGCAGAAGAGAGCTATCAGAATAATGAGTAGAGCCGATAGAATAGCCCACTGTGAGCCACTTTTTGTTGAGCTTGGCATTCTTACGGTAGTGAATCTGTATATATTCAGTAGCCTTGTTCACACTCATAAGTGTAGAGAAACGCCCCAATGTAGATCGAACGTTCATGGGATTAATACTCGACATAGTCATGACATCAACATTCCTTTTGTCCGTCTGGAAAGGCTAAAGTCCAGCCATCTGATAATGGGTAGACGTTTATTTAATAAATTACCCCTCAAGTTTAGAGACATGAGAACCATAGAGTTCAAAAAAACTCTACATACGTGGCTCTGCGCTAACCCCTACTATCATGTTGACGAGTTTTTTGAGCTGCCTGAATCCAGCTTAGACCTGTAATGCTATAAAAACCATTGAAACCATAAAGGCATAGTAATTTGACTTGTACTCTATTATGTATGTGTTCTAAAACTTTGACGTGATCTCATGCATCTATAGATGTTTCATGGATCGAGAAATATATCTATCTATCTATCTATCTCCTGCAATTTTCCCAGAAATGAGACTCATGTCAGTTGATAGGGCTTATGAATAGCTATCCATGGTATAAATTTGAAGAAAACCGTGAAAAACATGGTTTTTTTAGTAATTATCCGCCATTTTTTCCGCCATTTTGAATTCAATTTTATTGAATTTCTTATTGTCAGATCCTCATGGTATAAGGACATTGAGTTTAAAATTTCAAGTCAATCGGTTGATTAGGAATGGAATTATCGTGTTCACAGACATACACACATACACACACACACACACACACCACACCACACACACACACACACACCACACACACACACACACACACACACACACCACACACACACACACACACACACACACCACACACACACACACACACACACACACCACACACACACACACACCACACACACACACACACACACACAACACACACACACACACCACACCACACACACACACACCACACACACACACACACACACACACACACACACACACACAACACACACACACACACAACACACACACACACACACACACACACAACACACACACACACAACACACACACACACACACACACACACACACACACACACACACACACACACACACACACACACACAGACCAACACCCAAAAATCATGTTTTTGGACTCAGGGGACCTTGAAACGTATAGAAAACTTGAAATTAGGGTACCTTAATTTTTTTTGGAAAGCAATACTTTCCTTACCTATGGTAGTAGGGCAAGGAAAGTAAAAATAGAAGTTGGATCAATTACTCTGTAGAGCCAATTGAGCTTGTTATTAGCGTTGTGCCTAAGGCACCACTTCAACTCCGCTTCAAAAGGAGAGTATTTGAAGTGAGTGAACGCAATTCCACTTGAAAGTGAATGAAGCATTAACTTTGAACACGCTTCATCACTCTTAAAAAACAACTCAACTCCAGCTCCTAATCAATGAAAGTCGGACATGACACGAGCACAAGCTGAAGATTCCATTTTGTGGAAAGAGATAAGACGCTGTGAGTTAGTTCTCATCAATGACTTACGTCCTATGCATTCTCGTGTCTTACGAGTCCGTGGATTCAGGCTGTACAGTGATGAAGAAAATTTCCTTGATTCACGTCATCATTTCAACACCAAGAGCAAAATAATTATGCGATATGCAAATACGCAAAATTCAATGAAGGATATACACATTGGATTCTTCAAATGGTTGGATCAACAATTTCAAATCTAAGAACAATTATTATTTCATTAATTACAAAAAGTTTGTCTAGCATTGGAGAGAAACGCTTGCAATATTAGGACAATTTCCAACAAATTGTTCTCACATTTGATCATCAGACTGCATACAGGTATTGAAGTGAGCAAGCTCAAGGAGAATTAGCCATTAACCAACTTCAACTGAATAGTATTTCATCGAAAACTGATACCCAACTGAATTCAACAAATAGAATTGTAAGAAGGCACAAGAGAGAAAGACGTGCGGCTGAAATAATTCAAAACCCCTGAGAGTTATTCCCTGAATTAGTGTTCTGAGCCAAGGCTTGTTTCGTCTGTTGGAAGCTCAGAACAAACGTATTGGTGAGGGGGGGGGAAGAGGAAGTGCGAGCTGGTTTCGGCAAGTGTGAATAATCTTTACAGCCACATCAGCCTCTCCGAGAAATTATGTATTCATTAGTAGCGTGCCACTTCTAGGTGTAATCGATTCTTCCTCTGCTCCTTTCCCTATTCTATTCAGTCGCCTGCTAGATGAGAATTTCAGGATCTTATGATCATTAATACCCAGAAGGACTGAAATATGTTGTATACTGTTGGTATCCAAGCAGCACAAGAATATGATAGAGAATTTGCCATTGTCTAAATATGATAATTAGAAGAATGAGTATATTTTATCACTTGAATGAATGACATTGCGATCGACTCAGAAGTCATGAGTCGGATTATCATTCTGAAGTTGAGTGGAGTATGGAAATCATAATCCTACTCACAAGATGAAATATCCACCATTTATATGTGGATATCACAATGCTACTCAATTAACTTTTTCACTTATGCTCAATAACAGTTCAATATTTTTCCGAGTTCAAACTATCAGCTGACCTATTACAACAATAATGTAACCTTGGCTTATTTTAATCATGGATTAAGTCAAACTTGGGTTGAAGTGTTATTGAGCATAATGATCTCAGAAATAATATTTCATGATTCTCTGAATGTCAATTCCATGTACAGAAAATAATACTGATCGGATTTTTGAAAGGAAGCCAGAAACTCATGCAGTACTGAGTACACTCAGTACAAGAAACAATAAATGTATACGACAGAACAGAAAAACAATATTTTTCCACAAAGAATGACCAAAAGAAACAAAAGGCTAAACGATTCTCTTAAGATAGTCTACGACACGACCAACTTGGATGTATAAATAAAACCACAACAATGGAAGACTTTAATAGTCATTGTCAATTCAATTTTATTCTATCGCTTCCCATATGACCAAATCCAGTTGAGAGATGGGTGTTAGCAAGTTAGGTTGAAGGCACGCCTTCCTCTTTTTGTGGGCGTGTCCAAACTCACACTTCAACCAAACATTGTCTTGGACTTTGATTCGCATGTTCAAGGCGATTTATTCGATGGTCATCGGCCATTCAATTTAATTTCATTCACGGTATCAACTCCAACTATGGTAAAAACCAGTACAAATGGGGAGCCATTGTTGGTGGCTCGATTTTCGAATGATAATGGCAGTATTCATATTCCATATTTTCAATTTTATGACATGATCTATATTTTTCCAGAGTTTGTAACACATTTTTGAATTCATTCGAATTCTAATTTGAACACAGTAATGCTTCCTTTGTGTTGAGATGGTAACAAGATATTCGAGTGCGGGAAAAATCATCCTCCCATAATTCTCGTGGGTAATTAGCTGTTTAATCTCTGAAAAGAGTGATAAAGACTTTTGGTTGAGAAATTAATCGATGTGAATCAATCATTGAAATAAGTAAATGTCATTCTGAGACTCAGATCAGGACTCATTAATCAGTTATTATTAGTGCTACATTCCTAGTTCATGTTTCAACTATGTGGTTAACATAGCTCCATATTACTGTAGCAACAATTTAAGTAGCTAATGAGGCTATTTTCTGTTAACAGTAAGCTGATGACAGCAATGATAATGTAATCATAAAGATCAATACAGGATTCAACAATCATGATCACAATACAGGTTATGGAAATGATAAACACAGGAAAATATTGGAAATTGAATTATCTATCATGAAGTTTGCCAGATCATGTCCAATTCTTCTGGAACAAGAACACATTTCATTCGTGGAAGACAAAATTGAAAATAAACCATTGAATTCTTAAAATAAAACAATACCCTGTAACAGGATAATAAATCACATGAAGGAGAGTTGGGAATGTCAGGGTTTGTAGCAGGTATTCGCGTCGACGACAATCCTATTCGAGAGACGTGAGCACCGCAAGCAGCTTTGGCTGAAGAATGTATTTCTTTGCCTCAACTCGAAGCAAACTGCCTCACTGATGGAACGGCGCTGTTATTCACAGTTGACACGCTCCTTGTAGCAGTCGCTTGCCTGTCCACGTGTTGCAATGGAGCTACAATTTTGTTTCACTCCTCAATGACATGAAACAGACTAGATTCAATTCCCCAACGAAGGAATCAATTCTCGTGTGAGAATTAGTTGGACTTGAGGTTCTGCTTGATTAATATGAATGTTATATCAAATTTGCCTAATTACGATTTCTACTGTGCTTTTATAAAATCACTTGGTATATAACAGACCCATGTTGTCTTCATAATAATTATTTGTGCTAGGATTATCATATAAGCTTATCAGTCTGAATTTGCTCAGCTTAAGTGCGTTACGGATTAGTTAAGGTTTTTCAAATTTCTATGTATACGGGTATATTATCGAGAGATATGACAATAATTTTCAATATTCCAAACCGTATTTCTATTGCAACTCGATATTGTTCAAGTTACTGAAAAGGCTACTCTCGTTGGATTAGTGTTGGATGAGATGAGCTAACAAAACTTGCTGCTGCTAGCAATCTTTCACAGTTTACTTTTCCATTTTCGTAGCATCAGGTTGGTAAACCGTGATATTGAGTAACAATAAGATTAAACGCTCCAGTGGATTGAATTTCCAGCGCTCTCCTATATAGTAGGGAAATCAATGTTCTTCGCAGCCTGCTAAAAGCAACGGGGCAGGACACAAAGCTTTATAAACAAAGCCTATGGGGAAACAAAGCCATGCCGGGTAGAACGGCAAATCCATTTGAATGAATAGAATATGAGATCCCCTCTCATTTGGAATCATAGAGTTCTTAATTTGAGTGAAATTTCGAATTCAAGCGGATATCTAGGATGGAATTAGAACAGGATGTTTTTGGGAGAATTGTTTTGTATTTTGTAGAGGATTCTTAATTATAGTTTTGAGCTAGAAATTACTGAGTAGATCAATATCATCGTTGGAGAGGAGACTATTCTATTTGAAGAGATGATCATAAGCTCTGGTTATGATGTTCATATGAACTGGATCGATAAAAACATGAAATATCTTGCAGATCACGTATCACAGTGCAATGAGAGAATGGGAATTATATTTAATCCACTTGAGGTATTTCAAATCTTCTCATCATATCATAGATCTATTTTCTTTTTTTCAATCCCTTTCCTTCGAGGGGTATTGACCAAACTATGAAAAAAAATCAAAATTAAAGCAGAACAACGTTGTAATTAGGTAGGAAAGAATGAATGCATGACTGTTGAAAAGCTACTGGATGCACCTAGATGTGCGTTCTAAATACGATAATTATAACACTAAAATATCAATCCAATCAAAAAACACTTATTGACATGGGCTACTTTCAAATAATTAAAACAAAATAGAATCTTATAGCACCCCTTATTTTTAAAAAACTTTAAAATAGTTGAATTCTTCGGTGAAATAAAATCTTATAGCACCCTTTATTTTTAAAGAACTTTGAAATAGTTGAACAACTAGTTTCGGTGAATATCACCGAAGAAGATTTTATTTCACCGAAGAACTCCGGTGATATTCACCGAAACTAGTTGTTCAACTATTTTGAAGTTTTTTAAAAATGAAGGGTGCTATGAGATTTTATTTTGTTTTATTTATTTTATCAATCAAATAGAATTTACAAGCTACTTGGTCTTCCTGTTCCGGGAGCCTATTAATATCTGAATATGTTATAGGCGAGCTGGCTTCAAGTTTTGTCATTTATCACTATATCTCTTTAATGTGATAGAATAGCTTGATAAGCCTTAGAATTAAATTGAGAAAAACCAATACCATATCGCTCTGAACACGTTGTAAGTTTCCAAGCTTGATTGAGTAAGAAGAGTAATAATATGTGAAGAATGAGTCATTCTGGTTCCAACGTTATCAAAACTTGAAGCTTATGAAATGTTTGTGAGATAAAACAAAAATTTAACACTTGAAAAGCTATAAAACAATCACAATAAAGTCTGTTACAGGATGATATCATTCCAGGCTCTGATCTGATGATATAAAAATGAAAAATGTTCATTCTTCACATCAAAGTTATACTACTGTACTGAGTTGTGGGTTCATATTGGAATTCTTCTTCCAAGTTCATTGTACAGCATTATGTCATGTCATGAATTTATGTGTGTTATAGTATTCTCATATTATGGCACTATTCTCTCTAGAGCCAGGTTATATTTCTCATATACTGTTCAAAATTTTTATCCGTAAAGTATTTTACGAGTATTTTGCAAGATACAGAAGTTTTACTTCTGGGTACTGGGAAATATTCTCTTCAAAAAAGAAAGCTAGGAATCCAAACCAAAATTATGATCATAATTATAAACAACTAAACTTGTAGGATGTATTCCGTATGAATCTTGTTTTCTAAGCTAAAATGAATTACTTTCCATTATAATTAACAGTGGATAATTCAGAACTCTTAAAAGCTGGTCTATGTTTATCAATTTCAATGGAAAAATTAACTTATTAATGATATTCGTATTGCTTTTATTGATGGGGAGTTCCCGACGGAAGTTCTACCTCCCCAGAATATATCATTTAAGCCGTCAATGGGCCTTACGACTGTCATACTTTAGCCGGGACCAACAGCTTAACATGCCCATCAGATAACACGGGAGTTACCTGTTCAAAAAGCTTCTGCTATGAGCGGGGTTTGAACCCGGGATCTTTAGGCTGCTACGCATTGTCATAATCCAGCCCACGTTGAAGCGTCATGTGTCACAATCCTGCTCCATGGGGGGGACACGGGAATATATAGTTATTGATTTTGAGTCATAAGACAATAGACCAGGATTATGATTTCTCAACCAGGAATACGATTTCTTAGTATCGAAAGGTCTTACCTTGTGTTGGCAAATATTGCAGCCTATTTTGCTCCGTGGAGGGGGGTGAATGTACAGTAAAAAGGGAATTAATAATTAAAATGGTTGGATTAAAGAAAATAATTGAACAGTTACAGTATTTGAGGTTATAATTTAACAGTATGTAGTTATAGGTTAGGTTGTCTAACCTTCGTTTAGCCGGGATATTGGTATCATTAAATTCAGAGTATCTAAGTAGAATGACTGGAGTACGGATGAAACAGATTGAAAAAATTAATATGCTCAATAGAGGGTTTGGCGGTCTACAAAGGTAGCCGAAGTAAGGACTGTGAATTTCTAACTTAACGCTGTAGGTGATTATATAATGAGATGGAATTAAATCCAATTCGATAATAAAATGCAGTTCAATTTGAATCTGCTGAGTATGATTAATGCTGTCACTAGGATCAGACAGAGATAGTAATTTAGGAGTGAACTTTTTCTCCAAATAATGACTAATATACTTAGAATTCAATAATTGAGCTGTAGTTGGGAAAGATATTAGACCGCACAAAACAACAGACAGAATATCAAATCCATGCGAACCGGGTCTCTGATAAATACTACAGGTTATATGATGGCAAGATGCTGAACCAAAATAGTAGATATTTCGAGTACCGAGTTTAATTCTAATGCTGTCTATACGATCTATTACCTCTCTTTGCGACGTTGACCAGATGATGATACAGGATTCACTCCACCTCGGTGTGGTGGGCTAGTGGCAGTCGATATTTTATTTGATTCTGCGGGATATTCCCAATAAAAGGATTTAATATTTGATAAGAATATCGGCCACCATTTACCACCAGAAGAAATAATAGTCTAATAATAAATACTATACTCGATAATGTCTGACTATTGCCAAACAGGATGTGTCCTGCACGATCAATATGTGTCAGTCGAGAAAGAACGAATTTGGAGGTGTAATGAAGTAAACCCAGTTTAACGAAACGGTAATATGGATATATTCTGAAAGATATACTTTTACAGCAAATATTGAATAAATTATTGAACAGATTTTACAAATTATGATTTTCAATCGATACAGAATGAATATTGAATGATAGCTGGTTTGAATCTTTAAATTATAAATACTATGTGAAAATTTGGTACTCTTTGAGCAAAATAAAATGGATAATAGCCCTTGGAAAGGGTCATAAATTGCACTAATTAAATAGGCAAAAATAAGTTAATACAAATTCATAATTCAGAAAATGGAATAAATGAATAATTAAAATTATTATCAGGGTGTGGTTTCGCCTAAGGAAAATAGACCTTTTGGCTAAGTACAGCGTGGATATTTAAATTTATTTAATACAATAAAAATCATTTATGATAACTTTGTACCCTTAAAACTATAGTCATGACTTTTCTCAAATGGACGAATTTGTACGCTGTGTAATTTTCGTAGATTAACGGGGATCCCCTCTTATATATTCGAATAACTTACGTAGACTTTTGTTTTCGAAATATATTCGGCCGTAGAATATATCGTTCCGGCTGGATCCTTCCGCGTGGCGAAAAACGTCGAACAGACCTCACTAATAAAATTTCAGGGTTTATTTAAATGAAATTGAAAATTTTAGTATCACAGGTTATTATAGGAACTTTAAAACAACTTTTTAAAACAGAAAGACAAAGATCGAATTACATTAAACAGAAATTAAAGCTTTTGAACAATTAAGTGTATGGACTAGGTCTGCATCCTACCGATGATTCTTGCAAAATGGCCTCGAGACTACCTCTTCTAATTTTCACTTGAGTTTCTTCTTCAAATTTCATCTCACCAAATTTACATATTAATTCAGGATTGGTCAGATTCTGTGACGTAACCAATATGCTGAAAGGGTGTTGTCAATGTGTCCAACTTTAAAGCTTTTAAATAGGGCGAAACTCCTGATTTTAAGTTGTTCCAAATTATCATTTAGTTCCATATAATTATAAGAATGCACAAATAAATAATAAAATTTCATCTATGGTGATATGCATTTGTAAATAACTTCAAAGGATAGCTAATTTTTATAGAACATAGATGTGCTTTTATAACATAGAGTAGACATAATAAGAATATACATGCTTGTAATAATAACGGACATAATAATAATTGAATATATATATATATATTTTTTTTTATATGGTTTTTTATATGTTAGACCCTCAATCATCATATACTGGCTACGCTAATCTGTCTTCATATTTCTAACAAGTATATCGGCATGATAGTTCATTAAATAAATATTCAGGCCTATTCGGCATAGAAATTAAAATATGAAAATGAAAAGATTAATATTATATAATTTTTACGATCGATCATCGGTCGAACTGCCTTCTCAATTGGCTACTTGTTCACAAGTTAGCTTTGGTCTGTTTTGGGGTTATGTTTTGGTTCAAAACTAACCTTTAAATATTGTATTACTGATCAAATTGATAAACATACAAACATATATGGTTTTTTTCCGTTGACAAATTTTTGAAAGGTATATAATTACTGATTTATTTGTTTTATACTCTGTAGGTTAGATAACAGTCGTCTATCTACCTCAGATAAGATTGTAGTGCTTTTCGGTGATAGAATTTATTTTGTTCTCATAACGGCCTATGAATGAATCTATTTGTAGTTTGAGGGCTGTACAATCTTTTGGTACATCACAGCATGCACTCTATCCACTAGAAAAAAATTAAAAATTAACTTCATCTTACGTCAACCATATTGTAGAGGAGAAAGAGAGATAGGTGGTATCAGAAGATGCTGTAGGAGATGGATGATATTCCATAACAATGATTATATCAGGATATTATTGTTCACGTTATCATTATTTACAAGAAAAATCAAAATCAATGTACCATAACATTGCTACAACATTTTTTTTATTTTCATACCATTTTTTTATTTTCAGCTTTAAATTTGTTGAAACATTTGATAAAGTTGATGAGTTTTAAAATGTCTTTAAAGTTCAGAAAAGTTGTGGAAAATAGGAATCTATTTCCAAAAAAGGTACTTTTGATTTTTCATTCTTATACAGGATATTGATTTCTGAATTTTATTGTGAATAACTTGAGCATAAAAATTTCACTCACCTCTCTGCTGGATCAGGTGTCAAATGTTAGCAATCTGGAAGAAGGGGAATCATGATAACTAAACATTTAAAAATGATTTATATTAAATTCGCCGATTTCAGGTTTCTAACTAACATGTTTAAGACTAAAACTGTGATAACAGTTCTATGCTGAATTCTAATCTACTACTATCATTTGAGACTGAGCTAGACTTATGTCAAGACACGAAATTCAGAGTCTAAAGAATACTGGTATACTAGTAACTAAGAATAATATAATGATTTTATAGCTGTTTTGTATTAATTGCATGATTCATTTCATACACTTGAAGTGATATTAAATCAATGCTGATGGGGTTAGTAAATCGATATTTCAAAGTGGAAAAATAATTTGTCCAGGTGAATTATGAGCTTATATGATAGCTTGAGTTCCATTCACGATCAATGATCAAACCAGTCATTGATCGAAGATGTCAGTGATGGGGAGTTGATCAACAAAGAGTGGTATATTGCTACTTTCCCGATTCATGATGTTCACATCAAGAGTCTTCAACAATAGACATCCAATGAAATTGAAAAAAAAATTTCTCTACGTAATCAACGTCTCTATCATTATAGCAAATGAGAAGGTAGCAGGTATGTGTGAAAATTTCTCATGGCACTTTGGGGTGTGCTAGCTTATATCATAAATCCGTGCATTTTTGCCAGCGTCCTCCATTAAAGCGGAATGAAATGTTTGGACCGTAATTTTGGAGTTTGAAAATGTAAGCTCAGCACTTTCTATAGTGATGGATGGCTCACGTAAAATACCCTCTCCGTCTACTTCATCACTATCTCCTTTTTCTCCCTCCTATTCATCGTCTATTATCTTTTTTCTCACTTTCACACGCATTCCCTCTCTCCATTGTGTTACCTTGTCCAACGCATGCAGTATCTCAATATCTCCTGATCAACCCTTGTTTATAGATCTATTGTCTCTTTCCTGCTATCTGTCACATTCCTACAATACCCATACACTAATACACTACTCATACACTCACACATTCACATACACACACACAAACATGCCCAAGCAAACACATTGTCTCCAATATCGCAAGTCAGAGCTTTCCACTCCTCAGCTGAAATTCACCTCTTCCTAGCTATTACTTTTCATCTTTTCTCAGAGACATTTTTCCTACGATTTCTACGATTTCTGCTGTTGTTTTCTTCTTCTTCTACTTCTTCTTCTTCTTCTTCTCCTTCTCCCTTCTTCTTCTTCTTCTCTTCTTCTTCTTCTTCGTCTTCTTCTTCTTCTTCTTCTTCTTCTTCTTCTTCTTCTTCTTCTTCTTCTTCTTCTTCTTCTTCTCCTTCTTCTTCTTCTTCTTCTTCTTCTTCTTCTTCTTCTTCTTCTTCTTCTTCTTCTTCTTCTTCTTCTTCATGTTGTTAGCATCCTTGCTCTCCTCCTTTCCCTCCTCCTCTTACTCCTCCTCCTCCTCCTTCTCCTCCTCATCTTCCTCCTCCTCATCTTTCTCCTCCTCATCATCATCATCGTCAGCATCATCATTATTATCATCATCATCATCATCATCACCCTCCTCCTTCTTATCACACTCCTCTCTACTCTGCTTCATAACTCCTCCTTCTAACAATTCTCTCCATACCCTTCCTTCGCCCCCTCCCCACTCCATTTCTTCTACTCTTCTCATTGCACTTCATCCTCCGAGTCCACCTGCTTTCCTGTTCTTTCTTCCTCCAATGTCTCTCATCTCAGCATGTTTCTCATTGTGGCTGAGCGATATAGAAATGTTCAGGCACCACTCAACATAAATGCAAAACAAGTGCGCTGTGAAAATGTACAACTGCTCTTTTCTCGTTATCGATCGAGACATCCCGAGTATTCTACATTCTACATATTCTAGTACACGATTCACTCATAGAAGACAGACAAGGATCTCCATGGATGCTACTCATTCATAACAACGTTCCAATTATTTGTTTCTAAATAGTACAATGTGCATCACTTGAATGTGCATTACTTGTTCATCACCTGGAATTCGATGGAACTGCTTTCCGCTACTAATTCGTACTATAATCACTAATTATTTTTTCAATTTTTAGATTTTCAATTGACCTCTTCAATCACGAAAAATTGTGAATACTCACCTGAATTGACATTTCAGCATTTCAGACTATATTATATTGGTGTGTAGCTCATTCATACTCTTAACTCATTCTGGGAGTCGTATTGCCTTGTTAGAACGCTCATCAGTGGCCAGCTTTAGAATCTCACTATCACAATCTTCGTCTCCAAGTCGAATTCAAATGTTATTTATTTATTTATATTTTTTACAGAGAAACACTGATTGGGAGAGAAAAACTAAGGATATTCCTTGTACTATTTCTCTCCCAAATTTAGATAACAATTCAAAAGTCAAAAGATCAATTCATGATCGATGCCATCAAACTCCCAACAAGCGCGTCTAATCCAAGGAAACTAATCACTTCTCACTCGCCGCTCTGTGCACTCTATTTATATTGAACTAGCAAAACAGTTGCTGCCCGATGTGAGTCGTTGCTGTGGATTCAAAATGTTCGGGGAGGCAAGAAATATGACTGGGAGGGAGAGTAGGGTCCCTTGGGCAGTGCGCAACACAGCACAGCAAGGCAAGAGAAGCAATCACAAGCTTTACAAGCTGCCCCTGAGAATGGTCGCACAAATCTTCTATATCCAGCTGAATTATTGGTAGCGGATACCAGCGAATACTCCAACCAAACAATTCATACTGCTGATTGAAAGCCGCAACAAACTACACATTCTAACATTTCTGCGAAATGAATTATGATGTATCTAGTTTCCAATAAATGGGAAATTCGTATAGTGATTCATTCTAGATCGCATTCGTTGGATGTCTCATCGGCGTATAGATGACTTATAAGATCCTGACTCTGAGTATGAGTTGAAGTATGACTTTTTCTGATACCTTCTATACCCTCTGAAAGTTTTCCTGGTACATGAATAACCATGGTTGGAAACCTCTCAGTCCTTTTTTTTGCACCACATCCATTGCTCAGTATATTATTATTGTTGATATTTTTATTTACATGAATTTATTCTGTATGAATTTGTATTGTTATATTGTTTTTGTGTGTAAGTAAAGTAAGTGACAATATTCTCATTCCTAGAAATATTTTAGAACTTCTTCCGAAACAGATTTGTTATTAGTTATAAATATTTCCTCACACTATCTAGTTAACACTATTCCAACCTTTTATATCATCTATCGATCAGTGATTATGATTCAAATATTAGCTAGACCATAGAGCCTCACTATTAGAGAATCAAACATAATGAAGGAAGAAATTCTAACAGGTTATAATAACGTTTTCGAAGAAAAATTCTATAATAATATTTCATTGGTTGTTGATATACAATGGTAAAATGAATATAAACCAACATACAAGTTACTATGTACCGCAAACCTCTTCATGTAATATTAATACTTCTTTTTATTCCTACAGGGCTACTTGATCGTTTATTATAGAAGTTTCACTTGAATTTTCCTTGAGAAACTAGTCGTAACTTCAAAGAAAGTGGAATATTACTTGTGATTCTAGGAAAAAAGTTATACTACTAAAATGTTATACTTTTAATTATCAATTATACAAAATTCATAGTAATAGCATAGTTCAGCTCAAGGCAGCTTAATAATTCTCAACTTCAAATATTTTAAAATACGGTTTTGAATCAATATCGAAAAAGTGAATTGAAAATGAAATGTTCAGGATGAAAACATTTTCTGAGTGGGAATTTTATGGTGATGTAATCCCTGGATGAACTCCACTTGGTATTCTCGAGAACTAATGAATAATGATAACAATACTAGGTACCTGAAGTCCAAGTATGTTAATGATACTTAGAGGAGAGCTTCATTGATTGATGCGAGTAATTCCTTTGAAAAAACTTTCTAGGAGAGCATTTCGAGATTGGAGTTAGTGCAACAGAGAGATACAACAATGCGAACAGAATCGCCGACGGTGAATGGTTAAACTTTGCCTTTTCGAATGAAGAAAGTGGGAAGAGTACGTGTTTGAGGGGCATCTAGATATAAGCAAACTTTTTTCTCCTGAAATGGAAAGAAAAGAAGCCCGAGGAGTACGCTATGTGAAGTGCAGCTGGAAGAGAAAAAGGAATGAGTGGGAAGAGGAGAGGAAACGAGAAAGAATAAGGAAGAAGAAGAAACACTCACCCAAAAACGAGCGCTGTGGAGGTAATTACAATGATGAATGATGTCGTTCCGGGCTCAACAAAAATACGATAGTAGCAAAAAATTACAGCGCAGAATTTTTGACAGGCTCAGTAATTACGACCTCTATAGCTAGCTCTGACTCATTATTTCGATAATAATTTTAGATTGATTAATACAACACCGCAAACAATGAACTCGTAAGCCTAATATTGTGACATGAATGCGTGGCTCACATCTCGCTGAATGGAATATGAAACTGCCCATCGATCTTGCTGCTAAAACCAAGATCCATCAATGCCAAGTCACGTAAACGAGCAGCGTGTGAATAAAGTGAAAGCTACTATTTATTCAGAAAATAAAGAGGTAAACTGTCGACCTATTCAACTTCATCCTTCATCACATCAGGCTTTATAATGTATGAAAGTTTTGTTCAAACATTCGGCTGGAATCCTGATTGATCAATCGACGTAGACTTCCCGATAACTGGATTAGAGATAATAATTTTCAAGCCACAATCTCAAATTGGTTACTGACATCATAAGAAATAGAAAACTAATGTTCAGAATATAAACATTATTTCTTTTGACTCGCTAAAACGTTCCAAACTCCTTCCCTAATCAATATTTTAGATAACTCTTAGCAAACTTATTCCTTTCAATATTCTCGATGAATTAATAATTATTATTGTAATTAATATTCACTTTTCGACTATTTATTCTTAAAAGCATTTCCACCTGGGATTATTATTGGGATTATTTCCCAATTTCACCCTGGGAAGTAAGTTATCTAACCTTAACAACTCGAATTTCCAACAACCGTTCTCGAATAATGTTATTGTCAATGCAGTGAGCAGGAATTCTTGATTATATTTAATGAGGGGAATCACACTACCCGTTCTTTAATTTATCTGAAAAAAGTTTCAAAGACTGATAACACCCACCGGATCATTCTATTAGAAATTTCATTCATTATTATTATTATGACCTACTTATTTCCGACTTCAACATTCAGTAAAATTTATACCATTAGATAGATATTAAATATTGTGGATATTTTGTGTGTATGCTACCGGGTAACCGGATAAATTACTTAATGTTATTGAACAATGAAGTACTCACCCAACAACTAATCGATATGAACTAGTACTTGAAAGCAGCATGAAAATGTAATGAAACATTATATTATTATCGGCAAATCCACCTAATAAAACTCTGTCAGACTCAACATGCACTGCTGTGAATTATAAAGCTTTCGTCTGGGCACGCAAGTCAGTTTTTTCCACTTATAAGCTTTATCATAATCTAGGAATTTCTTGTTTGAAACGAATATGGTGATATTGCTAAAGGAAATTGCATACATGTCGGAAGCGAGTACTGCATAGAAACCTTCATTGAATGAAGCTTGAGAGGGACCTAATTTCCATGCAGAAATTATATATTTCTCTGGTATAATATGATGAGATACAAGGAATCTTGGGAACGAAGAAAATTATGATAACTCGAGGAAGAATAATTCACATCTTATTACTATGCAATTTTATCAAACTCGAATGGAACTGTGTCATTCAAGCAGTTATCTGAACAAACCAAAAAGTTAATCAATGCCCTATTACCATAGGTAAGGAAAGTATTGCTTTCCGAAAAAAATTAAGGTGCCCAAAATTCTATATTTCTATACGTTTCAAGGTCCCCTGAGTCCAAAAAATGTGGTTTTTCTACAACTGCACGTAAAAAAAAATTTTCATACTCAATTCTCCTCGTAAAACAGCTTATTTCTGAGGAGAATCTACTTTTTCGCTTGCTAACCATCCGCGCATGCGCAGTAAATTTTCTTCACGTTCGCAATCATTCGCGCATGCGCAGAAGAGTTTCTTTACGCTTGCCAATCAGCTGATGGTAAGCAGCTCGCCAAAAGGCCAGATCTTAGCCTAAAAAGTCGGTAATTGTAACTCCGCCGATATAAGTAATTTAACAGGTTTGGGCAGTTGTAGAAAAAATTTTGTATGTAATTCGCGCGTAATGCTTCTCTATCGCTCTTGCAAAATTATCACGCTCCGCTTCGCGTCGTTTTGCGCGAGCGATAAAGTCGCGCATTACGCTCTTAATACATGAATAGCTATTTTGGGTATTGCATAACTATTGAGTAGTGTCGCGATTGCTAGACACTAGAATCGGTGACCTCAAACTATTACCTGTGTTGAAAACAGTATATAAAATCAAACAGGTCGAGCAAAAACCTCGATGCAAATAATTTGCGGGACTGTGCCTCTAATAAATTCTGAAGGTCTAGGATAGGTTCAATAGACAATACTTTGAGGGCAGAATCTTTTCGAACTTTATGCTCTACTCTGTGAATTTATCACTGCAGCTCTTTTTGCTCTGTAGTAGGAAATTTATTCCTAAGTTGAAGTTGGGCACAGATAAAAGATGATATATTTTAGCAGGTAAGGACAGAGAATATATGATCTCGATCTGACCGCACTCAATATTCCCACTTAGATCTGTTACTTTATCCAGATTTGAATAAATTATTTCAACGATCGTCTTTGATCGGCACCTAACAAGTATAAACGTGTCAGGCACATAATCTTAAGGGCTAAAGAAATAAGTAAACAAAATATCAAATTTGAAATATAATGAGCAATAATAGTAACTGACAAACAGTGCAGTTTCATAAGAGGAGGCTGCGATTTATAACTGCGCGTGGTCTACTGTTAACAGAACTACTAGTATAATTACTCTCCAAACGAATCTCTCCAGATATCAGGTTAGTGTTAACTTGTGTGGTGATAACTTAATGTTAACTTGTGTGGTCACATTTAAAGAGAGATTAAAATCTTAATAACATGAAGTACTCAGGATTCAGAATATCCATTGATATAAGTTAAAGCTTCTCTATTATTTTATAATTGAAAATATGTTACACAATGAATAATATAAAATGTGATACACCAGGCTTGAAACAATTGAACATCATGCAGGCAACTCCTGTAGTTACCAATTCAGAACTATTGACAGGCGAAATATTTTTCACTTATGATTTATTTGTTTCAAAAAAACCATGATATAACAATCCACTTTGTACAAAATTATTATAAATCTGTTGTAAAGTCACTGCAGCCAGGCTGAGCGACTGACTAATAATTTAGTAATAATTAATATTGTATAAAATATTTCCTCCTTCAATCCTTCCTTCCTTCCTCCAACCGTTTTTAGTTCATTAATTCCTTTTCCATCATGCTTATAATAATGTTATTCATGAACTCTAAATTATTCTTATTTCCAATTATTGTTTCTTATATTCTCTCATTATGATTGTAATTTTTTATTTCATTTGTTGTATATTACTCTTGATTCACGACAGATGAGCCAATTTCATTTCATTTCAATTTAACGTTCTGAATTATCTCGTTTTGATATGGCTCCTGCTGGAAAACCCACGGGTCTAGCAGGACCCAACAATGTAAAAATGTATTTCCAATAAAATTGATTGATTGAAAATTAGAATATATGATTTGCAATTCTGATTCCCACTCAATTACATGTGTAGACATACTATTAGTTGAACGAAAATCCTGATGAACTCAACCACTGTGGAATGACGTCATTGCATTTATTCCCCTTCTATTTCTCACGTTGAATGTCGTCATTAATAGCGATTGAGTTGATTTGATTTTTTTGAAAGTGACATCATTTTCGGGAATGAATCACACCGTTCCATAAATGAAATACAGACCATGTTTTGTTAACCTGTTGCTTTCATTCAGGGTAGGAGAGGATTTATCAGAAAATTCATAAAATTCCAGCTATTTAACCATAACCAGATTCCTATTCGCCCTTTAAGACGGATCCAGCGGTCAACTGGAGGTTTGGGCGAATGCATGGTATGCAACCACCAACTCCTCGCTGAACAAGAAGTTGTTGCAAACCGCACGCTCGCTAGTTCGTTTATAGTGGCACGTGAAACAGAGAATTCAGCCGTTCAGTGGTTGGCGGTCGACGCATTCAGCTTTGTAGCAACATTTAACGCCCGACGTTTAAGGCAAAGCACAGTTAGCGGCGTCCGCCAGAATTTGATTCAACGATAAACAATACAAACCGACACAAGTCGACTATAGTCAGACTTAAAATGTCAGTGTTCCTTGAAAATAACATTAATGTCTCCCAGTCAACCAATGCTGACAGTTTTGATTGAATCTGAATATTGGACCTGCTTATGCTTTACCGACACGCACGGTCGGTTACATGCTACTCAGTCGTGTATCGCGTGCGGCTTATTGGCTGTGCCTCCCTTTACATGCTCAATCAGTGATTTCTGATCCCCCAACGCTGGTTATCACATTTCAAATTATCTCTACATCAAGCCATTATCTGTGTCGTTATAGCTTAGTACAGAAAGATCAATGTCATTTGGACTTGTTGAAGACATTCCAGGAATTATATTCGGAAATGGCGATGACTGATATGTTCTCTCTGTTCCAATGGAGGAATTTCATTGCTAGAGCTGCATTCCCTTGACAAAAGAGCATGGACAATGGAAATTACACAATAAATTATTAAATGAGGATCACTATGATGAGTTGAAACATATTTGAGTCGAGAGTATTCATAAAAATGAACTATTTCAAGGATTATTATTTTACGAAAATCCTAAATTAATAATTAAAATCAATAATTATATATTAATTAGCATTTGAATAAATGCATTCTCTATTTAATTCCATCTGTAATCTATTTCAAGGATTGTGAAGGGAATAGTGTCAGAGAATATTCAGTAGCAACAAGAATGATAAAAACCTAAAGAACGAGTGAAATTAGAGGTGTTGAATCTTTTCATGTAATATAACATCATCTTCATTCTCACTTCATGGATAAGGTTTATTATTGACCTGTTCCGGTATCCATCTTTTTCTTGGCCTCCCTACATATCTTCTTCATATCTTTATATGTGAATATTATCTATTTAAGTGATAATAATGTTAAATATCTGTTCTATTTTTGGTTTCAAAGTATCTAAATTCTACTTTGTGAATATATTTGAGGACTAAAAATTCTGTAAAGTGGAGAACTACAAGACTTGACCTATTTCGGATCATGTGTAACGTTATCTGAATTTGGGAGAGGAATGGCACAAGGTTACCTCATTTTTCCTCTCCTTATCATTCTGATGATGTACTTACTTATTGTATCAATGAATGAATAAAGTATGATAGGTATAGAAGTCTTGGACTTCAAGTGGCATTCTTCCAGGTGGCATTCTATTCAAATGACCGCACCAGTTGCGTCTATTTTGTATAATTATTTCATGCAGAGGAACAACCGATAAAACCTGTCTCATATAAGTATTTCTGATTCTATCAATCCTAGTACAGCCAAATACACTAAGATACTCATTTCTGCAGTTTGAATTCGACTGCTCATTCTCCGTGTATGAATCCAATATTCTCACTTCCAGATAGGAGAGTCGGAACTGCAATAGTAAAAAATAACTTTATTCTCGTTTCTTGCATTGTTTAGTTGTTAAGGTTTCTATGGATAGTGCCACATATTTTCTGGAACTTCGAGATTTTATTGTACACATAAATATCTGTATCATTTATGTTACATCATAACCAAGATAGTTCAAATTTTTATGTAACATAAGAGTGACAAAAAAACTGTCATGATTGTTTTGTGATATAGTGACATGATTGGTGCTTGTGACGTCACGTGTGACTCACAATAGAATAATAAAATACAATAAATCATCTAAAGGTGCGTACAGATACACGCGCCGCGAACATGAGCAATTCACTTTTAAACAGTAAGTAATAAAGAATTTTGAAGGGATAAATTGGTGCACACCAATATTCATGATAAGTGTTTTGAAGCTCAATTAGAAAAATAATAGTTGAGTTTTATTATTCTAGATAGGATATATGGTTACTGTATAACAGTTACCGACTATCGTTTTGATTTCTTTCTTGGTATTCTACAACATCCTCAGGAGAGCGGCGGTAAAACTTGGTAAATATCAGTCGTCTAGACCATTCATGGTCCATTATTGTAAAGTTACTCAGGCATTTATTACTGAGCTAAATCTCTGGCTAGAACCCTATTATACTTGGCCTTCAATTTCTGCAAATTTATTTGCATGATAGGGATCATAATATCAATATTGGGCACCCCAATAGTGACTTAACATGCTATAATTGATAATGATTTAAATTTGAATTCAAATTTCATTGAATTCCATTCTCAAAATTTACAAATTATAAGAGAAAAGATAATAATATCATACAGCTCAACAAGATAAGGATAATAAGCTGACAATTACCCTTATTATAAAGTAGGTAATTACCTACCTAATAATAACTGAACAATAATTTTAGAAAAAAAATTCGAATATGATATATCAGGACTGGTTTTTGAAGAAGGATTGATGAATAATACTTGCTGAGAGTACAGTACTCTGCGTCTGCAAGCAGGAATGAATATCTATTTATCTATTAGTTCATGGAGAAGTAGAAAATATAGATAGAAAAAAGATGCCCCGAGACAATAGCACTACTTGTAGCTGATTAAAAAATCTCCTCTCAATGTATACTCCATACTTCAAATGAATTGTAACGGTTCTTGAAATGGTATTTGATAAATTGGTAGATGTAACTCATGCAGCTTGTGTAACAATTGATTTCACATCATTATTGGTTGTCAACAGAAATTATGTTATCCATCAAATTGTGTTTCAAGTTATCTAACTATCTCAATTCTGATTCAAACAACAAGGGATAACTTAAAATATTCAAATAAATGAGTACCGGTAACTAAAATAAAGTACGTATATTATCAACTTCGTCAATGGAAGCTCTGTAATACTGGAATGGTTCAATGCGATGCAATCGCAGACGAGAATCAAATAGAGAGCCAGTGGCAGTGAAGGCTCTGTCGAGTGGTGATGAAGTTAAAACGGTAGCGAACGGTTCACTTTGGTTGCGAGCAGAGTGGAGCAGAGAAGAGCAGGTGAGTTATCGCGCTAATATATTTGGGCGGGGATCAAGGGTGGCCGAATGGACTGGAAGATATATGCCGTTAGACAATGTACACAGAGGTTGAGGTAGTACCCCCCGGTAGTCCGGGGTAAAGGTAGTACCCCCCCGGGAACTATCGTCGACCGATCAAATTAACCGGTCGCCTCCCAATACATTAAAAATTGAGCGGAGCTCGCACGGGCCGTTAAGGGCCCTTTAACGGCTCCCTATTTTCGCATACCCCGCCGACAGATTGTTTTTGCTCCGAAGACGCGTCACCCTGATTGATAGCGCCTCCAGCCATCAACCATACTTCAACTTTGAACTATGCGTCTGATTTACTCTCCTGCCACACTCAAAGGTGCGCTAGTATTGGAGTTTTCTTCTATTTTTATCTGTGGAAATTGTGATAACTTGAAGAGATGAGACAGATTATCTATATGTAGTGGAATATAGTATAGTGTAAATATTCACTTAGAACTTAGAAGTGGATCGTAGAAGTAGATTCATTGTCGATAATGTTGCCGCTATTTTCTATTGATCGCTCCTACTTATTGTCTACTCAATCCTTTATTCAAATCCTATTTGTGTATCCATTACTTACGAATTGTTATTTTTCAATTTCAAGAAGATCATTGCCTGAATATAGAATGAGTATTGAGGAATTCTACTGCGATGATTGATTGTATCTCTACATACATCTATCATATTATATTAGAGAAAGAGAAATTCAAATTCAAATTCAAATTGGTTTATTCATAAGAAATACATATTTACAAGATATAACAGTGTTATGGATTACATGAATATTCTCCCTTCATGGATGATTTGCCTGTGTGCAGGAAGGAGTCGCAAATTATCAGACAAAGCAAAACACTAGAAATGATAAAAAATCACAAACTATGAATAATAATGAAATTAAAAAGAATAATAACGAAGTTTATTAAAATTATAAGTATTAAAACTAAAGATAGAACAAAATAAGAGTTTCAGCTCGACGGCGTTTAAAGGGCTGAGTTGGGAGTAATAGCTTTATTAGCGTGGTATTGTGTGTGATATTTGAATGGTATTTTCGTGTTTCGAAATAGAAATATTCATCTCTACGGTGAGTGAAGAAGAGCCTCTGCAGCATCTGAACGATGCAGAGCAGCCACCTGCTCACTCTCCGCTTAAAGCCAATGGGCTGAATGAAAATAGTTTCCGAATTTAATAGAATTACTTTAACAAGGAAATTGAATATCCATAAGCAATCTGTTTCTAGTGGGATGATAATGTTTAATTTCATTGATGACAAAGTTACTTTTTAAAATGAGTCGGTATAGTAGAATTGACATTAGAATTAGAATGATTGAGTTCCAATGCTCGTCACTAAGCCTATCGTGTTAAGCATGACGTATTGTTTGTTGGCAATGTAATCAATTTCCAGTCATCTCACGTAATTTTTTCGTATTAATAAATAGACAATTTTGTTTAGTCATTATTTGTTTGGAGCTGAAACATTCTATGATGAAATATGCTCTCAAACTTATATAAAAATATTGGCCTGTGAAACCAATATATTTGGATAAATAATGAGAATAGTTTCAAGCAGACCTAATTGCTCCAAGCGACTATAATATTAGTTTTTATAAAATTATCAAATTCCATTCTATTTCATATTAAGAGGTGGTTCCAAATTATGAAAATATAACAATAAGAAATGTTTTGGATAGAGATCTTAAATACATATTTTCATTTTCATTATCAAACTTATCAATTTTCTAATTCTGAGTATTTGGGAATTAATATTCAATTTATCATCCAATATTTGAATTTGACAAATGAATTGCATGGAATAATAACTGGAGATCAGTGATGTAGTGAGTTATAATCAGATTCATATCTAGAGATTGTCCTGAGTTATGAATAGGTTGATTTCGGCTCCAGCCAACTCAATCATAGTGACAAGTTATTTGAAGGTACGTACATTGCAATAACGGTTAATAATCCGATTAAGGATGCTTTATCATATGATTTATTCGCTATTTATTGGACGGTAGAAGCAGAAGTATCACTTTACATGAGAAAGGGAATTCGAAGACGAATCTATTTTAATCCGCGGCTGTTCAACAAGAGGATCTGGGATGAATTATTCACTGCTGCTGCCGGGGACGCCAGTTTACTACTCACTTTGACAGAGAAGTACAGCGACGCATTTTCAAATGCCTTCTAATCCAGCCAACGCTGGCTTATTCTGGCTTATCCTTGCACTAAGTGACATTGTTCACTTGCTCATTCGTACAGCGTGAAATGTGGCTAACCGTGTGATTGCCAACCATACAACCCTACCTACATTAAGAACAATGTTGCCAACTTGTTTGAAATCTTTAACTTGTGTCACTTGTTCTAACAATGAATTTCTGTTTAGCATAAACTTCCCTGGGCTTCCGGAGAGCTTTGCAGATTCGACTGCTCAAATTTCAATTAAGTCAGGAATTTGGAAAGGCCTATCGAGACTCCAGAGCTGGATGTGAACAGAGAGCCTGCTGTGACATTTGAGAGAGATGGATGTGAAGAGAGACGGGTTTCTAGAGTTTATATAGAGACTATAGAAACATTCAACATGATCGAATATAAACAGACAAGATTTCCTCAACCATTTTCTTGTAATATCCGGACTATCACCAGAGCGAAACTCAATATTTTGGGGTGATGGAACACAACTAAAAAATATAATAATATGATGAGAAACATACCATTCACAACACAATATCGTGTTCATGAAACAATAATCTTTCTTTTAGTTGCGCGAATTTCGTTCTAAAATGTATCTGATATATTCTAAATTGACAGATCAGAATGAGAACTTTGCAGAGGGCTATTATAATTTATGTCTCACCTCATCATACCCGTTTTGGGCGTTTTAGCCTGTGGTACTTTCCTGTGTTATTCTGAATGATAGAATGAATAAATAAACAACAAACAATAATTGTTCTGGCTCCAACGATGTGGGATTCATCAACAAACGGAACTCATACAAAAGAGGTTAGATGTAACAGAAAAATTTAATCAATGTGAAACTTTTTGGTACAAGTTCAATGTAATTTGAATAATACTTTTGAAATTTGATATGATGAAAGCATTGAATATGGTTATATTTATCGCCTTCACCACAACACAGAAGGTTTATGCAAACCCATTACACTCCATTACATTCCAGCAAAATGCGAAAATGTGAAAGAATTACCTCTCCATTTACAATATTAATATTTGCTTTTTCAGTGAATATCCACATTTATTCATTGTGAAACCGATTTTTGAGTTCAAGTTTGTTAGGTAGGCCTACTGTACAACAGCAATGTAACGTTATTTGCAATTTGAAAGTGTATAAAGCTCTCATTTGAAACACTATGAAATAGATGATAACTTGATGATACTCTTATTACTATGATTAATTCTTTGCAGGATTTTCTTTGTAACTCTTCATTCTATCTATCATTTTATTTCTGAACATCGAATTGTAACAGCTAATTGCAGCGCATATGTTTCAAGGAATTTGTTTGACAGACATGAATATTACCGAATTTGAGAACATTTGATAGGTATACGCAAACATTTCAAAACAAGTCATGAACGTTGTTTCACAAATTCAGGCTACGAATAGACCGGTTCAAGCTCGATAAATTGGAAATTTGATACCCATCTGCCGGCAAAAACAAACTATCATCAAACACCAGCTACCTCAAAGTTACAGACCATATCAAATTCCAATACTATTTCAGAGCCTTTCGTGCAAGATCAATAGAAAAATTCAAATGCAGTGCTTCGAGCCCAGAGAGTGCAAAAGCGTATAGAGTGTTTCCATACTCTCTGTTTGAATCCTTGGCTATGGGGAGCGCAAATCTGTAAACACACGCGAGAAACTCATTGCATAGCAGCTGACTAGAGAGTAACGTTTTGCATGGAAGATGATAAATAATATTCACTTGACAAAGCAATTAGCAAAGTCGATTTACAATTTATTCATGACTCGAATTGCATGAATTGTTAAGGACGGGAAGCCGTTGAGCAGGACTTTGAACAAGGATCTATCTGTCTCTCAAAGAGGCTTATTTCAATATTCATTTACAGCATGGAAGTTTTCAAGAGTATAAATTACCTTCGGAGAAGAATTGAGTGGCGATATAGTGAGGAGTTTTTAAGATGTAATTAGTTATTTTGACCATGATAATCAAAGTTTATTCATCAATATTAAAATATCAACAATACAATGGCAACTGATTTCCAAAAGAGATAAGATATTATTATAGTGAAAATTCATATGAATAGTGAAAGTCATGAAAATTAGAATTTCAAGAGGGAGTCTTGGATTGTTAATAATTGCACAAAATTTCCATATTGGAACCATTTCATGGTTGATGAGAATTATACTATTTTATTATGGCTTTTTTTGTGTTATGAGAGGAGATTTGTTTGAAGTAAATATAATTTATCCATACAGAAATGAAGTAAGTTAGTGGAAATTGAAAACGTATTTTAAATATCGGCTAGGAGTGAATTCCCACATTCATTCACGATAGTAATTATGATAATTATGTGTACCAGCAGACTATAAATAAAGGAATTGTAGATAGAATTTATTCGAATCGGATAGAAGGTAAATGGGGGAATTAATATTCATGTTACTGCTGGAAAAGCCACAACGTGAAAACACAGGCGTTGAATAGCGTTTGAACGATCAGTTCTCTATTACTGGAATTTTAATTATCTCTATTCAATGAGAGGTTGACTGAATAGAGCTTCCAGGACAAACAGCTGAATAATGTATTCTAGTTTAGAAAAGTTGTGAAATTCAATTCCTCTCGCGTGCTCAATGCTGCAGCGTTTTGAATTGTAATCGTCATTTGTTGAATTTTCAAGCCATGTTTGCAATGTAAGTCAACGTTTATCACGAACTAACGAGACCATTTATGTTGTCACAGACCGAATTGAGCCTGAATTTCACTCACTAACCTTTGTAGGTGAACTTCAAAAGCAGCACTTGCTAGACAATCCATGAATTGAATTATTCAAATTCATGCTTGTCGAGTAAAGAGCTGACGATTTTCAACCACGTTATATCTACGAATATTACTCTTGCCTATTTGTATGAATGTGGAAATGGATACACCTGCAAACTTCTCTACGTAGTATGCCGCTTTCACTGAGAGTTGTTTGATTTTCTTCCACAATAGAGTGAACGATTTACAAACTTAGTGAGTTATTTGGAGTCGTGTAGAAGGTAAAAATATATAACATCTTATACGAATAGAGACCTGATATCTCTCTCAAATTTATTGCAGCTGAAGTCATTGATCATCATTCCACGATGAATGAAGCCCACAACCGAATAAACACTGCTCTATATTGCAATATTCTGGTCATAGTTCCAACAATTCGTAGAATTTTCAATAACAGCATATATTGCAATTTCGTTGACTTTATCAATTTCAATATAAATTTTTCAATGATGAAAAATTCACATTCCAGCAGTCTCTGAGAATTCTGATTTTCCAATATGAAATCCAGGGGATGCATAAGCATCATATAAGGGGATAGTCAGGATAATCGAAGAAGCTTGAATTGGAATATATTTGCCCGAGTGAAGACGCACGGTTTTCAAGCGATATCTCTCTGCGAAGAATATCCCCTTCAACAACTAGATTTATGAAATTGAAAGACTTCTCATCTGCTGCCTGAATGGCTGCTATTCTAGCTAGTCTGAGGCTTACGTTGTATAAAAAGTCAGTGTTCCAGTGAAATATGATACAAGCATGTGTGTATCGTTCTCAAATATATTCAAATCAGAAACTTCAGCGGGAATCTTATAAGCAGTGAATGGAATGTTTCCCACCGCCACAGTCATCTACTATCTTATTCCTGCCGAATACACAGATTACCAAGCACACAATTTCATGTTCTGACATGAAACTTGGGCCTTCATAAGCAGGCATGATGAGATTTAGTGGGAAAGTTGGAATAACACGACAGAATAATCCTCGCTTGACGTTAACAGAATATTCTGATCTTTTGAATAGGGATTATATGAATAGAAATTATATAAATAGAAAACAATCGATGAAATGGACAGTGCAAGTCAATTCCTGTTAGGCAAGTTACACACACACATTGATTTTTGGACGTACGATTTTTTGTCGTTCTTTTGAATTCTATTAGTTTGAACAGATGATGTTAATCAAGTTCCATTTAATCTGATTGAATTCATAAGGACGGAGAAAACGTACGTCCAGAAATTAGTGTGTTTGACTGGCTCTGGGCTTATGATATTATGAATAGTTAATAAATTAAGAATTGAAAAAGCTTTGCGAGTTTCCACATTTGACTTGAAACTAGAGTCTTCGCTCGTTTATTGGGTTTCTTTACAGAGTGAGTCATATGTATTGGAACCCTTCAATAATTTGGAGACTGTTGTGGATATAATACTGTCACTTCCAGGATAAGTTATTGGTCAAATACTCTAGCTTTTGACGTACAACTGAATTTCAACCCCTCATAAGGGAGTGACTGAGTGGTTGTAACTCGAATATTTTTTATGTTAATACCCATTGTGTAGTACATCATTTAAAAGGCCTCTTCTTAACAAGAAATATGGCATCGATAAAAATGTTCTATCATACCTGTATCCAAAATGGTGGCTGATTGGAGTTTTAGTTTTCAAGGAAATGAGGGGTTGTAACTCATATATTTTGAATGTAGAGACCCATTGTGTGATACAACATTTTAAACGTCTTTTCAAAACGAAAAGGATACGTGCGCAATATCACAATCAACATGTATACTATAAAAATAGAATCAATATATTACCAGACAGGAAAATCAAGTGAAATTCATATGAATTATAAATCGATTCCTGAATTTCAAGAAGTATTTCAATAGTAAAGCAAACAGAGTAACAGCCGCATTTCAACAGAGTCCTTCAGTCCGGAGGAGGGCTAACTAGTTATCTTGTAGTCGAGCACTAGATGATTGGAGTCGAGTGAAATCAGTGGTAGCGGACGGTTGTGTTTTTGGAGCAGCTCCGTCTCAGATAAAATAGCCTGTTTCCTTTCGTTTCTTGCTTTCAGAAATTAAAGTAGAATATTGTGTTCATAACCTTAATTATAACTTAATAGCTCAATAATTTCGCGTCATAGAATATTAAAATAACTTTCAATCTTCATCATTTAGTAAATGCTAGTCTACTTACCGTAATTAATTATTATTATCATTCATTAACAATCCTCGTACTAACGTAAATTTCTCTAGTTGATAAAGGAAATTTAAAATTTATTTTAACTGGACCCAATCGATTGAACTAATTCTATATCAATCTTACTTTAGTTACAGATTTATTTATTTTTCTAATACAGTCGTAATATCAGTGATAGAAAATAATAGTCTATTTCCAATTTCATACTCAATCTTTCCCGTAATTAAATAGAATCCTCATCTTTTAAAATCAAAATCAAATAATTAAATTGTTATAAATACTGCATTATTTTCTTTTTCTTCGCTTTTGCAAACAGTTTCATAGATTAAACATCAATTACATGATATAAGTCCTAAATTGATCACAGTCAGCAACAGTAAATGAGTTTTCTCTGATATTTTTTCCATTTTTGTTTTCTTAATTTTGTTACTAGTTCTTGTATAGTTCACAATAGTCTTATCACTTATCATTTTTTACTTGCTCTGCTTCTCATAAAGAACAAATTTATAAAATGGTCATTATTTATTTTAACTTATCTCTATTTTGTAAGTGGCAAACAAATTCAATGTGTTCCAAGTCTGTCCCTGTAAGCGTCGTATATGGGTGAATAATTTGTAAAACCTGTGCGGCCTTGCTCAGGATATCTGTCGCGCTTGTCCCGGAACTGGACGGGATACGCACGATATATATAATTATGTATGTTTGGATTCACAAGCGCCACATTAGCTTGAAGCGAATTATTCTTACTTGTTTGGAGTGAGAAGCGGGCTAAACTATTTAACGGTAAGTCGGAAATATATCTTTCTCAATCATTAATTGTTTATTTCATACGAAAGAAAGCAAAATATCTAACCCTTTCGGTCATGCTCTTTTGTATTAGTAGGAAAAATCTTAAATTTGGTACTCTAATTATATTATTTTTTAATGATTTTTGATAGTGTCAAGAATTTTTTTTTCACTGATAGTTATGGAAACATAACATGGTCGTTAGAACGGCCAAAATTACTCAGAGGTAAGAAATAATTAGTCTTTTCCATAAATTGCACAAATGTTATTATTGGTGGGAAAAATAATTTTAGGCATTTACAAGTCTTATTTGAAATAAAATAGCATGCTGTAGATATATGATAATACATATTACATAAATAATATGTCAAACATTTGGAGCAATGGAAGTAGAAAATTTGTAAGTTTAAGTTTCAGAAGGTCTTCATTGAAATACCTATGAGAGTAATGGATTGGCGTTTCCATATTGACCACATCCAAAGGAGGTGGTGAATACCAGTCTGCGTTTGTAGTCAAATATTCTAAATCCGATAAATTTCCATCAAAAAGTAGGTCTTCCACGTCTTTATCACTTAGTTTATTATCGCTCATGATAGAAGGATAAAATATAAAATATCCACAACAGCATAGAGCAAAAGCCACAAGAAAAAATCTGGTGTGGCACACTCACAAAACTTTCCTTACCGTTATGAAAATTGATCACCTGACGCTAGTGTTCACGCGCATCACAGTCTACTATTATTCAAAGAAATACGCCAGCCGAATGGTGACAGGACAATAACGCAGAAGACACACGAAGTCTGCTATCTCTTCATAGAGAATGATTCAATTGAATCAACAGTTGCCAACAGTTTGCAATTGAAATAATAACATTTTCTCGAATTTCAAGCTTATTTTCAATTCTAGGTGAAAATGTTACTGAACATTAATTGTAGAGATTTTCATGCTCAATCTTTTCCACTTTTTGAATTTTCTTGTTTAAATTGTATTTGATGCCTGATAATTGGAAACCTAAAATCGAATTTTGCATAGATGGGGCAGAGCTCCTGGAATTTTTTCAGATATGGGACTTGTGGCAGTTGATGGAGCATATCAATGACTATTTTAGGTATGAATTTGATCAAAATCGTTGGAGCCGTTTTCTAGAAACTCGCGAAAAACCCTGTTTTGAACAACATTTTCGCCTTTTTAGCCGCCATCTTGGATTGCATTTGATTGAAATTGTTTGTGTCGGATCCTTATATTGTAAGGACCTTAAGTTCCAAATTTCAAGTCATTCCGTTGATTGGGAGATGAGATATCGTGTACACAGACGCACATACTCTCATACAAACACACACACACACACACACACACACACACACACACACACACACACACACACACACACACACACACACACAATAAAACAAGTAGATTTGAGGAGATTTTACTTTCCTTGCCCTATTACCATAGGTAAGGGAAGTATTGTTTTCCGAAAAAAATTAAGGTACCCCAATTTCTAATTTTCTATACGTTTCAAGGTCCCCTGAGTCCAAAAAAGTGGTTTTTGGGTATTGGTCCGTATGTGTGTGTGTGTGTGTGTGTGTGTGTGGTGTGTGTGTGTGTGGTGTGTGGTGTGTGTGTGTGTGTGTGTTGTGTGGTGTGTGTGTGTGTGTGTGGTGTGTGTGTGTGTGTGTTGTGTGTGTGTGTGTGTGTGGTGTGTGTGTGGTGTGTGGTGTGTGTGTGTGTGTGTGTGTGTGTGTGTGTGTGTGTGTGTGTGTGTGTGTGTGTGTGTGTGTGTGTGTGTGTGTATGAGTGTATGTGCGTCTGTGTACACGATATCTCAACTCCCAATTAACGGAATGACTTAAAATATGGAACTTAAGGTCCTTACACTATAAGGATCAGACACGAACAATTTCGATCAAATACGATTCAAGATGGCGGCTAAAATGGCGAAAATGTTCTGTCAAAACAGGGTTTTTCGCGATTTTCTCGAAAATGGCTCCAACGATTTTGATCAAATTTATACCTAAAAAAAGTCATTGATAAGCTCTATCAACTGCCACAAGTCCTATATCTGTAAAAATTCCAAGAGCTCCACCCCATCTATGCAAAGTTTGATTTTAGATTCCCAATTATCAGGCTTGAGATACAATTTAAACAAAAAAAATCGAGAGGAAAAGATTGAGCATGAGAATCTCTACAATTAATGTTCTGTAACATTTTCACCTAAAATTGAAAATAAGCTCGAAGTTCGATAAAATAAGATTATTAAATTGCAAACTGTTGGCAACTGTTGATTCTATTTAATCATTCACTATGAAGAGATAGCAGATCTCGTGTGTATCCAACGTTAGTGTCCTGTCACCAGCTGGCTCAGATCTTTGACTTGAGATGCGCGTTTACACTAGCGTCAGGTGATGAATTTTCATAACGGCAAGGAAAGTTGTGTGAGTGCACCACACGAGATATTTGTTCTTATTTTTACTGTTTTTGCTTGTTGCTCTATACATATATATATTTATTTATTTGTTGATAATTTGTGTATTATATTTATATCAACTTTTATGGCGTATCCTTTATTTGTTTCCCTATCTCCATGCATGACCAATCTCGTTATAATCTATCTAGTTACCAGTATTGAAATATTAATAAGATTACCATCCGACTATATCCTTTACCGAATAAGTTGGTTAAGACAACTAGGCAAAGTAGTTCATTGAGTTAAAGAATCGAATAGGAGAACTAAAAATAAGAGAGTATTAATATTGTCAGATAGTCATGGAAGAGCATGGTTGGGATCTCAATGAGGAAGTAAGGCATAATGGATATGAGGTGACTGTATTCTCAAAACCGGGATGTTCATTCAATACCGTAACTTGTGACATCGATGATTTAACGAGAGATTTCAACATGAATGATAAGGTTATCTTCTGGCTGGTACTAACGATGTGACAGATAAATCATTACAAATCACAGACTTGAAATTGAAAAGAGTATTCAATACTGCTAGTCACACTAACGTCACTATCTCCAATATACTGTATAGATAATATGATAGACCCCTCATGAACGTCAATATCAGAAAAATGAATTCATCGCTACATGAACAAATCAATGAAAGGGATAATGTGACACCTCTAGATTTGACTGACTTTGATATCAATGACTATACAAGACATGAGCTTCATTTGCACAGACGCACAGACACGGCGGAAAACAGAAACTCATCAAGCTCTTTGAGCATCACATTATCGGGAGTCCGAATAATTCCGAGAATAATAACATTGGAGATGGTGAATGCTTGGTGAAGGAGAGTCCCAAACCTACAATTAATGGAGGGAATTTTTTAGAGGTTTCGAAGTCTTCCACGTGAATTGCCAGGGTTTGCTGAATGCCAAACTGGATATAGAAATTCTTTCACACGAAAAACCAACTATTGACGTACTGTGACTAACAGAGCATTGGCTAAGTGAGAATGAATTGAGCCTTCTTTCCCTTTTCAATTTTACGCTGAAATCCCAATTTAATAGGAAAGTTAAAATTCGAGGAGGATCTTGTATATTCGTACGTGACGAATCTATTGATAGTTGTAGAACTGATTTAATCTCCTCATCGGTCGAGAGTGTGTTTGAAATCTCTTCAGTGGAATTGAGACTTGAATCAGTTGAACAAAAAGTAATAGTATCATTTGTTTACAGAGCTCCAAACACTGACTCTGATGTTTCAATTGAATTGCTTCGGTCCGTTCCATCTAGAGTTTCTAAAGAGAAATGTAAATTAGTGTGTCTGTGCGGTGATTTTAATCGGGACTTTTGTAAGGAGGACAGAAACAAGAGTGTTTTCAAAAACCTATTTCCATCATTCAATTTGAATAAGATAACTAATGGGCCAACAAGAATTACATCGAGTACAGCTTCAGAAATCGATTAAATTATTACAAATCACCCAGACACTCTTGATGGCAGTAGTGTCTCCTTCCAGATACAAGAAATAATTTCATATTCAGATGCATGTAGAAGATTATAGGTGGAGAAAGGAAAACTGTACGCTCTATTAATCAAAGTAATATAGAAAATATGAATCAAGGCTTATCAAAAGATTATATAGATGTAGAGATTTTGTTGTTTAACAATTTTATGTCTACATACGTCAACCACTGCAACCAATAGGTTCCTGAAAAATCAGTTGGTAATTCACGGAAGAATAAGCTTGTGTGGATTACTTCGGGTATCAGGGTTTCCTGTGAAAGGATGAAAACCTTGAGCTTAATTCTTAAGAACCCATCCATGAGAGATGAAATGACTTATGTAGTTACAAATTCAGGCGTGAGAGTCATGAGTTTGTCGGAATATTTTAAAATCTACAGATTTATATACAAAAAGATACTCAAGACAGCTAGGATAATAGCTGCAAATAAATTCATTAGAAGATCTGAAAATCAGTCAAGAGCCGCCTGGAAATTGGTTAGAACTGAATATGCCGAGAATAAAAAATCAACATTGGAGACAAGAATAGCTAATGATTCTGGAATCTTGAAAACTGGAAATGAAGCTGCGGATTTACTAAACAACTATTTCGTCAGCATACCAGTTAAATTTCAGGGAGCAATTACGGGATTGAGCGACATGAATAGTTTTTTAGAGTTCTTCTTGATTAGGCCTAATGAGCAAAATAACACACATCTCACTCATTTCTATCCTCTAAGTATCAGAGAACTCGAAAAGGTAATAAGGAAACTGAAGTACAGAAGATCATATGATTGTTTCAATATCTCAAATAGTTTGATCAAACAAACAGCAGTACATATCTTGAAGCCTCTTTCTTTCATTTTCAACAGATCAATGCAAGTTGGTTATGTTCCATCCAAGTTGAAATTGTCAAAAATAGTCCCTATCTATAAGAAAGGCCGACATGAACTTGCAGAGAATCATCGACCAATAGTTAATCTACCAATATTTCTTAAACATTTTTAACATGTCATTCTTCAAAGGTTGAGAAAGTATTTGAGCCAGTTGCGTTTATTGTCTTCTAGAAAATTTGGATTTAGGCCAAGTATTTCAACAGGAGACGCTCTCTTCTCATTCATGGATGAAGTTCTCAAATCAGTGGATGGCGGTGCTGAAGAATGTGGGTTGGTGGCAGACCTCTCAAAGGCGTTTGATCTTGTCAACGGGGAAATCTTATCTCGTAAGCTGCAGCTGAATGGATTCAGGGGCGCGGTTCTCAGATGATTTGACTCATACCTAACTGACAGATATCAGCGGGTGGAGATTCAGTCATCTCCATTCGTTTATGATTCTGAATGGAAGAGGACAAGGAGTGGGGTACCTCAAGGCTCGGTTCTTGGTAGGGATGTCAATCCCGGGATCCCGAATCCCGGGATCCCGGTCCATTTTTGATACCTGACAATCCCGGGATTTTTCAGCGTCAATCCCGGGATTTTCGAGATTAGAAAACCTGAATTTGTGAATCGTATTTTCCCAAAAAACAATTCAATATAGAGTTCATTTACGGTGATTAATATGAGTTTTGCATAGCTAATTTATTGTTCTAAGTGTTTGAAAAATTACAGGCACAGCAGCCTACAGTAGCTCATAAATAATATACCCTACTGTACTCTGTACTGGCTGAATAGAATTCGCATTATTGGTTTACATCATTCACAGAATGGCTGTTGATCGGTTGTTATGCCTCTACGTTTGTTACGTTTGTTTCTGTTTACAAAGCACCACAATTACCAGTCTAGACCAGAGAGTATAGAATGTAACATTCTATCCTCACAGGTCTGGACGGCGAAATATTTGCAATAGTGCTGATGTCATTTCCTTGATATGCACTCAGAACCTTGAAAAGACTTTAGAAATCAGAAATAAAGAAGCACCATCTATTCACTCTCTGTCTACTTATTCCTCTTCTCTTCTCTTTCTCTATCGTAAGTAAAATATCTAGTTGAAGTAAATATACAGTAGTTGGATCTACGGAATTCAATTTATTAGTGGTTCAGCTTTTAAAAGAGTTACTCCAAATCTTGAGAAAAAATTATGGAAATAGAATGTTTAATTTTAATATTATTCCCAAGTATTTTCCAATTCCAATAATATCCTCTCCTTCTATAATGAACCCTTTTTCATCTCCACACACTGTTACTGAACATATAATTATTGAGGATAATAAATTGGTTAAAAATGCATGAAACTGATTTTTGCCAATCCCGGGATCAGTCTCGGGATCCCGGGATTGATATTGGATAATCCCGAAATACCGGGATTGGAAATCAGTCCCGGGATTGACATCTCTAGTTCATGGGCAATTGATGTTTTTCTTGTACATCAAAGATTCACCTTCATACCTGGAACCTGCGCATTCTGTATTGTATGCTGATGATGTGAGCATCTTATTGAAGTGTAACAATCAACAAAAATTGGAGTCTAAGTTCAAAAACGTTTTTGTTAAACTGGATAAATGGTTAACCGCTAATATGCTCAAACTGAATCGCGAACAATAATAAATTCAGAACTGGCGCACATTTCCACAATTATAGAACAAGGGATAGGGAAGAGTTGCGAGATGATGCACACAGGACCACCATTTATGAGAGAGGAGTAAAGAGTGCGCTGGGATTCGACTGTACAATAAATTACCAGCTAAGAGAAAATACAGGACGTAAATTCAGAGTATTGATGAAGGAGCAGCTTTTGAGAATTTGTGCATACTCAATTGATGAATTTGAAGCACATTACGAGATGAGTTACTATGTAAATATTTTTATGTAATTTCGCTACCTAAAATAATTGAAATATGACTTGATTTGAATACATATTATCGACATATCCAAATACCCCTTCCGTGAGTAGTAAATTCTACGAATAATAATAATAATCATCATCATCATCTCCACTAACTCCATAAAATGTGTTTTGTTACATACATTAGACTTGTTGACAAGCATATTTTCCTTAATACTCAACCGACATAAGAATGTAGGTGTCACGATGTAAAATGTTCATACAAGATTCCTGTCAAAGCTTTCCCTTTATAATAGTAGCAACATGTAAATAAATTAAGTTTATTGTATGCTATCTTCATACGCGAACCTTACCTGGAAGATACGACTTTTCCAATTCATAATAATAAAAAAGAGTGAAAGAGCGTTTCTGCCTTCTTTGTGAGCACTAATCTTATTGAATAAAATCATTTAATTTTCTGTTCAATTATTGAACTACCACAACATCATTCGCATGTAACGAGCACTCCTGAAGGAATCAAGCGTCAACTGAAAAATAAGAAATAACAGAAATTCAATAATTAATATTACAAAAATCTAAATGAAATCCGAGTTCGAGTCAAGTTAGCTGAATGCGGCGATGGTACTCATTGTGAGTCAGCTACGAGATTTACGGCTTGAAATCAATTTCATTGCCTCATACTCTCACGAACCTCTCTTTCACTTTCATCGGCTACGATAATAGTACCTTACTTCATTGCATACCAACTTATGCTCACTATCAATTGATGCTGCTTGAATAACTGAGCAATCTATCATTACAAGATAATTTATTTACTAGCAGCATACGGCCATCCGTTTCTTTTCTATGTATAGTGAAGTAGGCTGGTAGTCATTTCTTGAGACCAGTGTTAGTTTCCAAGTTCCATCCTAACTTTTATGCGCTTGGACCTCTTGCTACTGTTTCTTGTCTCCTCCAGCATCCGTTTTCTCCAGGAAACTGGCGAACTGGGGTGAGAGAAAGTTCAACTTCCTAAACTTTTCGAGTCTCGCCCAGAGTACAAGTCCAGGCTCCGCAACTCAAGGAACCCCTCTTCTAAATTCAATTATAAAATCGATGGAAACAATGTTACACCATACTCACCACGATTGACGAGACATGAGAAATCTCCATTTGTTTTATATTCTCATTGAATGTAATTTAGTGAAAGAGGACAAAAATTTTTCAACTATCATTAAAATGCTAGTGTATTCTAATGGTGAATAGACTGTAACGCATGTTTCACTCTGTATTATCACAATGAGGGCCAAAACGCCGTATAATATGAATGTAAGAGGCAGTTTAACAGTAGTTTCATTGTACTGTTTGTTCAAGTTACAATATTACGGTATGTCTCTGTAGTACACCCTTACTTTTCTAATGTTCCAAGTAAATTTTAGCTAAGCCAAGTGAACGATGTTCTAGGTTACGTTCCAACTACGCTAAACTTGCAAAATGCATGGATTATTCTAAAATTTATAATTTGCGAACGACTTTCATGTTTCTATCACAATTGAATGCACTCTTCTACAATCCATAACATCATGAATATGAAAAGGATCAAGATCAGATAGACACATAGTGTGTAATTCATAGGTTTCATTATAGCAATAGGAGGATTTGTGTGAGTTTCAAGAGCTTAGCGTATGGATATATAATATTTTTCATGACAAGGAAATCCATCAACTCAATTAAATCTAAAAGTTCTTCTAATCCCAATGCGAACTCTTTTGAGAGCTATGGTATTGTTCATTCTGGAGTGGGAGATAGAGAGAACTGTATTTCCAGTTACAATCGAAATTCTCTTGGGAATTGCTCAGGAGGTCACATTCTCATGCAGGTTATTGATTGGGTACAGAATATAGAAATTTGAAGTTGCAAACGAAAATACATCATATTTCTCGAACCATTGCCGTATCGTCACTGGGATGTTCACTCACAAGTTCGCTTTCATTTCTATCACGTGTTCCAGAGTTCTAAAATAATCATTCTCAAGCAGTGCAATTATTGACATTTATTGGTATCATGTGGGAATTATTATTCTCGAATGATCTATTATCCAAGTATATCAATAATTGTGTTGGAGTAACGAATAACGATTGATATTTTCCTAGAAGAACTGCTTCTAAAAGACGCGGAAATCAAGCAAAATTTTTAGTCAAGGATACCTTACTTGAGGGGTACGAACAAAACGGTGAGAATATCATACTTACGGTCTATTCAGCTTTCATAGTAAGTCGCGGTCGCGGTCGACCTCCTTGTAACAGGAACACTTTGTTCGTATGGTGGTGTACGAACACATGGGTATGAATTGTATTGTCAAGTTTCGATTACCGTACACCACGATAGTATCTTCTATTTATCTATATATATAAAAGCGGGATGGCACTCACTCACTGACTGACTGACTCACTCACTCACTCACTCACTCACTCACTCGCAGAACTAAAAATCTACCGGAGTAAAAACGTTCAAATTTGGTAGGTATGTTCAGTTGGCCCTTTAGAGACGCACTAAGAAATCTTTTGGCGATATTTTAACTCGGGGTGTTTTTTTGAAAGGGTGGTTTTTAAGGGTTTAAAGTTCGTCTTTTAGCATGTATATTCTTCTTATTCCAATATCTTAAAATTATAATTGAAATGTCCATACCATAATGTTAATATAGAACTATAATCTAGAGAGAGTTCCTCTTCGAAACAGTTGTTCTGGTAACTAAATTAAATATTTTGTCAGGTTGGCATTAAGTTGAGTTGACTTTGTTAGGTTGGCACCAAGTTCAAGATTGAAATGCATTTATTCAGGACCTCCTAAATACCAATTAATCCAGTACCTCCTAAATACCTATTTAGGAGGTCCTGATTTATCGCGGAAAAATTAATTGGGTACTGCTACTTCAATCAGAGCTATTCCTGGGAATATTATATTACTATCCGTCAGGCTCGCTTCGCTCGCCATATCCGTTTAGCCAGACGTTTAGTCTGGACCCCCGACTGAATCGTCCAAACATTATGATAAGAATATGACATAACATTTCAAATTTGGTAGGTGTGTTCAGTTGGCCTTTTAGAGGCGCAATAAGAACGGATTTTTTCAGCGTTTTCTCAGCATTATCGAGAACAAATAAACAGAAAATGTTCAAATTTACTACAGAAGCTCAGCTGGGGTGCAATAATGTTGTGTTAGAAGGAATTTGAAATAACGCCAAAGTCTGCGTTTTCCAGTGTTTTTGCGCTTTCTCAGCTTTATCGAGAACAAATGAACAGAAAATGTTCAAATTTACTACAGAAGCTCAGCAGGGGTGCAATAATGTTGTGTTAGAAGGAATTCGAAATAACGCCAGAGATACGCCCAAAATTAGCGTTTTCTCAGCTTTTCTGCGTCTCCTCACCTTTTTCAATAATTGATGGAAATATATTAAAAAAAATTCAGTACACAGGTTTAGCTGAGTGGGAAGAATTTTGTTCGCTAAATAGACGCCGATATAGTAACCAGGTGTTTTTCGAGATCAAATTGACATAATACGTTCAAATTCGGTACAGAGGTTCCGCTGAGGTCTACATGCAGGCGAGCGAAGCGAGCCCGCTGATCTCATTTTTGGACTATCCAGTCGGGGGTCCAGAATTCGGTACAGAGGTTTCGCTGAGGAAAACGAAATTATGCGAGCGAAGCGAGCCCGCTGATCTCATTTTTGGACGATCCAGTCGGGGGTCCAGGGGGCGGAGCCCCCTGGTTAGACAGATATGGCGAGCGAAGCGAGCCTGACGGCTAGTTCAATATGTTTTCAATTTACAACGTTATTCACCTAGATCTTGGGTAGCGCACTGCGCTACCCGAGTAGTACGCAAGATGGTAGCAGGTCGTTCAATGCCGGTTCGTGGGATGTTTGAGTGTTTTGATCCTTGAGGTGTCCTTATGCGCGCCTCTCCACTAGAAAATACTGGAATGAGGTGCATCTAACGGGTGATTCTTATAGAACAAAATCTCATGAACTTATATCATTGTGCGAATTATCAAGTGTTTTGCAATACAAGGAGCATTGTTGTCTGGTGTACCTGGAACTCTGTATGAGTTAGAGCGTTCTACTTGGTCTCAGATTGTAGAGCACCAAATTTCGCCCAGAGGGATTTTGAATTAAACATCTGAATGGTAGGATATTGTTGATCAGAAACTTAAATTCATCAAAATTGATTCTTTTCCTAACATTTTACCCATTTTTGAAAACTTATTCATTTACGAACAACTTGAACAACTATGGGTACAATTTAGTACCCATTGGAGATACAGAGTTCTGAATATCTCATTTCTTTCAGAATATTCCATAATCTGGAAAAAAAGGAGCGAATTGTTCTGTCCGATTAGGCCTACTGAAGTTGGCGGAAATAGCTGAGAGCTGTAGAATGAACCGAGAATACGAGGTTTTGGGCCACTCTGTACCATTTTCAATGGATACTACACGAAAATTTTGAATGAAAATTCTGTGCTTCTCTCATGTATCCAAATAATATATTGAAAAATCATAACTACTATTTTAATATGAATTGCAAGCATCAATGTATATAGTGACTGGACTAATCAATAGAGTGTGATATTCTTCAAGACCAGGGAGCCGTGCTTTGCTTCAAAAAGAATGAGATAACTTAAAAACAGGTTCATGAATTGGAAACGGTAATGAATTTTATCAATATTGATGATTGGAAGCATTTTGGAGCCGTGGAACTGCTTGACTGCTTGATTGGTGGAATACCACCAGTGAAAACCGTACCAGGTCTCAATAAATCCTCCAACACTAATAAATCAAGAAAATTGGAAATTGCATATTGTAGTCCAGTCCTATGACCTATTCTGAATTCATTGTACTTTCTAGGTATGAGCAAACAAGTTTGGGATTTTTCGGGGATGATAATATAATTGATAGGACAAACAACTAGTACAGCTGCAAACTCATCGTCTGGTCGTTTGCAGGAGTCATAAATTTTTCAGAGTTTTGAAAAAGTTTACCATACCGCTTATCAGAAATCATTGATGTTGGAAATTATTGGGATTTTTTCAGAGATTATGGGAAATTAAAAATTGGAAGGCACTGGTTTTGGAATGAGAAGGCCATTGTGCCTTGTGGCGATAGCATGGTAGCTTGGTATGGTGTTTTGGAGAGGACTCTGCGATGCACACGTTTAGTCGCGATTCAATATCGGTGATTTATTTTGCGTATTTTGGGCCTTCGATCGGACTTTCTGTTATAATCGGGTCGGAGACTGACCTGGCAGTAGGGCCCAGCCAGGTCTCCAATTCCTCGCAACCATAAATTCCGCACTATATTTGCATTCCGATCCAACTTGAAACAATGATTTTAATTATCGGATACAAATAGCCTGCCTCGTTCCCAACTGCTTTTTTGTCCGCTCCGACCTAATCGGAAATTCGATTTCAGATAACAACGACTTTAACAGACGATTTATACCGTTCGGCTTGACATTTCATCTTCTATGCTATTCAATGAGGCAATGTCGCACTCCGAATCAAATTAATGCCGACGTGATTACATTCGAGTCGAGGTAGCTCCCTCCTGTTCTCTGGATAGAGCAGCTATTGACTTTTTGTGAACTCAATGGTACAGTTTTGAAAAACTCTAGAATCCAGTCACTTTGAATAAATGCATTATAAAACTTCAGTGGAAAGCAACATGGAGTTATAATTCAATTTGAAAAATCAGTATTAAATATCCGGGACCGAGCTTCGCTCTAGAGTACAAAAGCAAAAGAAAATTATTGTGAAAGAAGAAATTATAATAATATTCTTAGCATTCATACAGAAATGTTCTATCTAATCACAGTAAATTTAGATTAATTCCCAGAGGAATGCAAAAATTTTCCTCACAGAGGGCAAGTTGCACAAAGGCTGTTAAATTTTAATCCTGATTAACTTCACGTGAACCAAATCAGAGAAGACCATTTCAAAAAGATGGATCTACTGGATTTAATCAGGATTGAAAATAACCCGACGTTTTTGCAACCGGCACTAAGTTCCTGATTTAATTATAACTAAAGTTCAACAGCTGAGTCATAATTTTGACTTAGTCCCACACACATAAACTCGCTCACTCACTTCCATCACCAACAGACGACGAAATAATTATCATCAGCTGTTTTTCCAAGGATGAATAATAATTATCATTTTAATGTCCTTCAGTGAGTTTTCCCAGGTATGAGACCTAGTGCAATCGAATATTTATATTATAAACCTACTATGTTCTGAATTTCGTGAGAATCGTTAGAGCCGTTTTCGAAATCCGGTGAAATCTATATAATGAGAGAGAGTAGGGTTGTGTTTGTTTGTTCGTGTGTTCGTTCGTTCGCATCAAAACATGTCAACTTGTGGATTGCATACCGAAAAAACAGTAATGATTTAGATATCCAAATTTTGCACATAGATTCTAAAAATATCAATCTCGTGCACCTGGAACACAGAATAAGTACAGAATGGAAACTTGTAATCAATCGCCTATCTAACCAATGCTTTTTACATGACGCCAATACTAAACACGTCACGTGACCTTGGGAAGTTCCTATCCTGGTCTTCTGATTGGCTCGTGGCAGTGAATGAGATCAATTGATCCGGATCATTAAAGTGATCCGAACCTGCCATCAATACTATTACAATGCGGCGCTTCCTAACAAGATGGCGGATTTTAGCGTCAGGGTACTAGCCAAGTTTCCATACTGTATGTATACTGTGCCTGGAACCTCAAATTATTTCAATTTTCCTTCTAGATTTTTCATAATTAATGTTCAAATTTCATACGATTTCATACGGCGAATTCACATTCAGATCATTTATGATGAAAATTTAAAAATAACAGCTGTTCTATTATTGCTTTCTACACGATTTCGCTTAACCTCAATGATATTGTTTTCATGATTGATAAATATTTCTATTAATATATTATTATTATTAATGTAATAAGAGTACTGTTTTGATAATTAATAAATTCTCTAAATTTTCATTAAATCAGGATTATAGTGGGTTTGCAACAAAAAACATTATTTTGGAACAGGACTCAACTCTGGGAAAATTCGCTGAAATTCCTTGAGAGAGGATTATTGGTCCCTCAAGTAGCAGCTGATCAGAAAAAAGTTTCCATGATCTGTTGAAAACGTGAGAGAGTGTGTGCAAATGAAAAATATTACAAAAGCTGCAGTAGAGTCAACAAATTTGGCGATCCAATTAATTTAAAATCATATTCCATTATTAATGGAACATCTGGAAGAATAGATTCAGAAAGTGACCGGATTATGGCAAAATAAATTTAAAATCGATCTCTCCAAACATATGGTAGTTGAATGTAATGTTTATTGTGAGGTGATAAAAATGCGACCAATTTCTTCAGCTTCTGTTGAATTGGTTCCTCTGTTGCTCTATGTTTGTACGCAGCCATGGCCTTGAGAAAGCCAGTTGCACTGTCAGTTAATTCATTACCCGGACTAAATACCATGAGAACCATTGATAATTTGATTTGTTGACATGACATGGTATATCATCCTAGATTGGAGTGAATATATAAGTGAATCATAAGTAAATCATTAAGTTGCATTATAAAATTTCAATCAGCTTTTTCTTTTTTAATCTGACGTATTTTCTTTCTGCCACAAATATTACAAAGTTCACCATACATGGTGCATGATTCATGCAACCAATGAGAGCATTCAAGACACTTAATCCAATCAACACTATCTCTGGTAGTATAATAGTTCTCATCACATTCGATGCAGTTGTTTACTCTATCACTTTCATTTTCACTGTTGGAGTTTTCAACTTTGCTCTGTTTCTTCGATGTTCTACATTTTCCTCCCTCTTCTTTCTTCTTATTTTCTGTAATTTTTTGAGAAGATTCATTTTTTTTGGTTTCTCTCTTCCTGCTTTCTCCTTCCTCCTTCTTCCTCGCAACATCAGACTTGCCCACATTCAGTTTCTTAGCTATTTTTTCAACTTTTTCCTCGTGTTTTTGTTTTTTCTCTTCAAATCATATATTGAATGCCTAAAACCAGTTTTTATATTCATTTGAACTATCACATTGAATTTGATTCATATTTAATTGCAGTTTGAAATTTTGGGGCAACTCTCCCATACAGTTTGCTTGGGGCATCTCTCCCAGAATTGCATGGGGCATCTATCCTTTTGACAGGGGAGAGATGCCCCAGCACCATGTCGATCTACAAAGGAAATAAGATGGCCGCCTACTACATACAGATCAACTATAAACGACTCACAACAAGTTCTCACCAACTACATTTCAATATCCTCTTGGAAACGTTATTATCAGCCTCAAATATAACACCTTATCTTATAACGAAGGAAGAAAACACAATACTTATATGGATTTTGATTTTTACAGCCAAAAATAACAAAAGAAAACGGTCGTAACTTCTCTCTATTGTTGACTGGAGTTCAACTGACAGAATGAATGTACTAGAAGAGCCCTCTATCATTATGTTTGAGAACTACAGCAAGTGGGGCAACTCTCCCGGTGGGGCATCTCTCCTGGAATTACCTTATACTTCTGTAGTCATGTTCGCGAACGAGTTTTGATGGATAGCCAAAATTGTAGAGCAAACTCCACGGTGAATTTTAAAAGAAGACTCTGATTGGCTGAAAGGTTCAGCGTTCAGAGTACGGTACGGCGAACAGTTAAAATAGAGGCGAGCGGCACGGCGAACGGTTCGGAGTACGGTACGGCGAATGTTTAACAGCTGATTTTTAACTCATGCTCATGTTTGCTGGGAGGCGCGATGTGCGGCGGAGTGCACGGTTTTCTGCGCGGTTCGAGGTTCGGTTCAGCATGTGTGGTCGCACCTTTAGATGCTACCGTACAGGACATTTATACTGATCACAGTTCAAAGCACCATAATAATCTATACTATAATAAAGGAAAGAACTCGCTTATACACGTATACACGTGTAAAGGATAGGAAAATTATGTTTGACGCATCATCACGTCTGAACTACTGGACTGATTTACTTGAAATGTTGCATGAATTCTTAAATTAACCGAGGATTCTTATAGGCCTATTTTCAATTCTTCTAGATTTCATCACGTCAAGTTTTCAGTTTGAGTTTTAAAACAGACCCTTGCGAAGCACGGGTTACCTGCTAGTACAAACATCCAAACATCTAAACAAAATCGTTTAATAGTATAGGATAGGTTGACCTGCATCAATCAAGATTCGTTGAACTGAATTCAAATTATTTTGTACAATAATTAAAAACATTATTATACTCAGATTTTTTAATAATTCTGAGCCTGATAATGGTGTCATGTCTGTTCTACCAGTTCCGTACAGAAATCACTGTATGATCGATCAATCTATGCAGGCTATTTGTATAAGTTACTAGTTACTTCATATCAAATCAAATCTAATCGAGTTCTATTGAGTGACATCATTTATTACAAAGAACAAGTAACATCACAATTTATTTTACTGTAAAGGTAATAAATTGAATGCTATATACATTGAATACAATACTGATTACTTAAGAAAATTATTGTCTGCGAAGAGAACTCAAAAATGCTTATATAATTGAATAAACGCAGACTTGAATAAAATACTTATCCAAATTAAGTTATAAGTATCAATAACGGGAGCCATGGAAAGTTGAATATAATCTATTGATTTGTTAGTGGGTGTGGAAGTTTTCATTTTATCTCTTTTTGTTCAATTCTACTGTTTATCCTAATTTTGATTAGAATCTCAAAAAAATCTCAAATATCTACTAATTTCACAAATTCATTGCTATTTTTCAAAAATCTTCAGATTGAGTCTTTGTATAGGCCTACAAACAAAATGATTATATGGATTGAATTCAGCATTAGGTCACGGATGAAACTCTCATGCTTCTGAAACAAATTGTTCCAGTGCCATTCAGAGAAATCTTATAACCATTTCAATGTGTGCTTATAAGACAAGCAATTGTGGGAATCGTGGGAAGTTGGAGAATAAGACATGGAACAAGAGTGTTGTAATATTAGCCCAGAAACGTATTAGAGTTTGAGAGAGACGTGTATTGGAACGACGAGTGCCATTTGAAAAGGCAAAGGCTTGCTCATGAAACGTGCTCCTATATGAGAAACTTCTATGAGCAACTTATCGTAAACTTTTTCCCAGTTTTCAACTTTCTTATTTTCACCCCTTCTCTTTGTCATCTTGAAAGATAGTGAAAATTAGAACAATATAAGCCTTCAATAACAATTAACATGTTTCCAGATGAATTTTTAGCTCCAAGTTGAGAAAATACTAAATTTTTCGAGTACTTGAGGATGAAAAACATTCATGTACTAATTTATTCCTATTTGAAATATGCAAATATAATTTCATGATCTTTATCAAGAATAAGAATAGTTCATATCCCAATTTTGTCTCTCACAGCCTATTTTTACATTGTATGATCATCATGATTATGATTTTCGATGAGAATATCAATTATGATGATCTTATTGAGCTACATTTCCAATAACGTGAAATATTCATCACTTAAAGGTGTACAAGATTATAGTACTCTACAACACTACTCTGATTGATATAGCTTACGACTTTCAATATATTGTGTTTCCTATCTTACATCTCATTCGTGTTACACCAGTTCGGAACTTACGTCAATCTGAGTATAAGTTTAATCACTCTAATTAAAGTGGAAATTCTGAACAATAAGTTGTAATACATGGCGATAAAACAGGCGCATTTGAATAAATGAGTAATATCTATGAAATATGAAACATAAACTCAGTATTAGTGGCTTGTATTCAATTAATATTATCATGAATATTAATATTTCATTAATGTTATCAGTTAAGATAAAAAACTCAGATCAAATCAGAATATACTTTTATGCATTGCATTGTATTTTTCGCATTTGCATGCTTCAATGTTGTGTGAACTCTAAAAGTTAATCAAAATACGATTTTTTAGTATATTTTGTTAGGTATCACTCGCTCATTATCCACAATATTATCAGTAATGAGTTTGGAAAAGCTGAGTGCAGATTCATACTTGAAAAGAAACTGTGGAAGAAGCATTAGAGACACCCAGCAGGAAGTTTGAAGATTGCAACTTTTGAATAGACGTTTTCAAGGTTCTCAACATCGTAAGAGCTGAGTTTACGCTTTGCATTCATCGTGAATGGTGATTCCTCTTGATTAAGAGAGTATTATAGGAATCTCCTATTTATAACTTCTCGGTTTTTTTTCTTCAATGAATGAGCCGTTATTCAAGTGCAAGGGAGGACAAAACTACGCAGGTGAATACCAACTTAGATAAAACGTCAACTCCTGTGCACTGCATGGAGAGATCTTTTTTATAACTAACTTTTGATTTTGTGAATATCAACTTGTAAGTGGATCAGAGTTACTATACAAGATTTAATCGGACCATTATAAAAATTTCTGACGAACGAATAATTTTTCTTAGAGGAATTGCACTCATTGAGTGAGCTGGAGTAAGAGTCTTGGATGACAAGTTTTCTTACATGGAAAGGAGAGAAATGTAAATATCATGTATTCAACATAGATAATTTTCAGCCGTGGATTGCAATCAAACTATATTCTAACTGCATTAAACTTATATGCTTAATATAGAGTCCACGGGTATACTCATATTAAGTATGCCTTTAATATTATAAAATAGTTAAATATTCAGTTATATATTTAGATATTTAGATATTTAGTTCACTAAATATTTAACTATGGTTGATTTTTTTGAAGTGAACTGTGTGCTATGTTATTTAGTTATAATAAATTCAATCGACAGCAACCAGTGATGTGTGTTATCAAGTTGATTGATGCCTTGACTCATAAATGTTATGCAATGTACAATATTGCAAGCTCATTATGAACAATTTATTGTGTTGATGATTCTGAATTTGAGATCAATTTATTTGATGTTATCTCTCTTACACTAAATTCACAATTTTCCAATTTTCAATTAATTTTTACCCAACCTTAGCCTATTTGGTTTTATGTGACTCTTCTCAGAGTCAAATGAATATACCCATTTTAATATGTTGTGTTCATTTCTCTATGATTGTGAGCTATGATTTTCGAACTTTCATCCGTAATCCACCAAACAGTCTCAGGTGAACCCTTTCCTGGAGATAACATGGATAGATTGAAGACAAAGGTCGAAATTCAAGCCCAATAATCAATTGCTTGTTGAGCGCAATAAGGTGGCTCTCGTTTTTCGTTTGGTTGAAAAGAATCTGTTCAATTATCAGACAGAAGAAAGAAGGCAGGTGAGACGTTTTTTGAATCCCCTACAGGAAATAGTTCAGCTTCTAAAGCATGGAGACTCTATCGATTCTCCTGGATTGAATAATTTATTCGAAGGATGAAAAAAGCAGATGAAAATTTCGCAGTGAGACGCAATTTATCCAAGCTAAATTCCAAGTGTTTGAACAAATCAGATGGAAAAGGAAAAGAAAATCGAATCACCCTTCAATCGTTCACTTCTTTCTTATCAGCAGATTGATGATCTTCTGATTCTGATCACATTCTTCCAAATCATGCCTAGAATATTGAAACTGGAGTTTCTCTCAACTCTGATGATAACATTGATTTTGATTAGATCGACGTTCCAGAGCTTGAGTTCCTTTGGAAACTGGGAAATGAGTAAGGAATCGATCAAAATGTTATTGAATCATTATTCCTGCATTTGAATAATTGAAATCCACTATAAAATGATGTGTTCCCTTGACCTACCACATAATATTATCTTCTAAGTTATCACTTTTCACCATTGTTGGTTTCATGCAACTAATAGGATGAAATTGCTGAATAAATAATCGTTAGCTTGTTATCCAAGGAAATTGCGTTGAAGTTCATGAAGTAGGAAAGAAATCAGCACATTTAAAATGAAACCTGAGCCTGGAACAGTGACAAATCGATGTAAAAAATGTGAAAGTAGTTTCTTTAAATAAACAAACGCATTTTATTTTAGAAAAAGCTGATATTAAAACCTGACCACTTGGTTCACTTGAACCAAACAAGGAAATTTATTTTATACAAATTGATGTGACCAGCTTGGAGTCCAAGAGCGATAAGGCAAGAAAAAGCAAGACTGCAGTTTTTAGCTTTGTATTCATTTGCATACTGGTATGCCTGTGGCAACAGTCACGTTCACTCACTTACTCCCATAACGATACAGTTTCATCTAAATGCTTACTGCAGATGCTCAATCCTTTAGAGATTGGATATGCATTTACTTATTTCATTTCAACTATCATTTAAATGGATGGATAGTTTCATCAAAGGATTTCCTTAGACATCCACTGCATTTCATTAGAGCTGCAGTATTACTGTGATCGAATATTCCCATTCCAAATGTTATACAGCACTCTTCCCACATATTGGTTCCCATTTTTATAACAAGCAATCAATATTAGGAGTTGAGTGACATTTCAAAAAAGCTTGATTTAGGAGCAGGTTGGATTCCTGGAAAATATAGTTTTGAGAACATCAAAATCTCTAACTGATCGTTTGGAACCCCTCAATCCCTCTTCTACAAAGGTACATAGCCCTAGATGAGGTTCAAATTTATCTCATATTGAACATAATTTCCATCGTGAGAAGATAATTAAATTTCGAATCGATGTGAAAAGAATTAAGTTTATTTTATTGACACTCGTGAGATAAAACTGTCGTTGTACCATTTAACTTCAACCGCTAATTCTCCTTTCGCTCGTAACTGCTCCATTATTTATAATCCATGGGAACCAACTTTTAATAAATTTGTAAATGTGTTATTCATTCATTATAGTAAATCAAGTTTTCATAATGCCTAATGAAAAAAGGCTTAATTCTGAGAGCATCAATATTATTATCAGAAATATTTTATTTATTTGTAAATCAATGAATCAACTTTATGATCAAGTTGTTATAATTTGCGAGTGAGTTAAGACTAATATTAATCCTCAACATCTGAGAAAAAGTTCATATTGGTTTCTATATAAAATTTTGAAACTGTGCGTAGTAGTGTAATTTATGATTCTCCTTATCCTGGAATGATTCGAATAGAATTAAAACACATATTGTATGTAAATATTGTTACGAACAATTCAGTTTCTACGAATATTCAACGCCTTATTATTTAACAGAATTCCAATCTCTCATAGCACTCATCTGTTATTCACCCTACAGCTTATCCCTGTGACTCATTTCTGGAATATATCAATAATTCCAATAATATAGTCTCCCTGTGACAAAATCTGTTGCTCAAGCTATCTAAGCTTGTTTTGTGGAATTCGAAGGGCGTGAGGTTCATCATATAGAACATAATGTCAATCGTGAGCAGATAATTGAATTTCGAATGGATGTGGAAAAATGTAGTTTATATATAAGGATTGACACGAAGTGGGATGACACTGTCGTTGTAGCGTTTAAGAATTTCAACAGCTAATTTACCTTTCGCTCGTAACTAAGCTTACTCTATTATTTATAATTTATGGAAACAAAATTGTGATAAATTTGTTCGTTAATGTGTAATTCATTCATTCTAGTAGATCAACTTTTATTGCATGACGCTCGTTGTTTTTTTTTGTAAACTGAAGAGGATAAGAGTTGAAGACGGCTTGCAAGTTTAAACTCCCTCAAATATACGATATTTTCATTTCATGTTTTGTTTATTCATTTTAAACTCCTCAGAATGTTACACAGAGAGCTAGCTCGGAATTATATCACAGTGAATATTATATTACTGTATGAGCAAACATTGCCACAAACATGTTCACTGACCTATTTAAGGAGAACGGTCGTGTAGAACCGAATGGGATGTTACGAGGTTAGGACGATGGAAATTGTTTTTGTTGGAGCCGGGCGGGACTCTGCCACCAGGTCTTGCTCGGTTGCTCAGCTGGAGGAAGGAAGGAAACGTGGCCCCGCCACTCCACCTCTGATAGCTCCGGCCGAGTTTCTCAATTTCTCACCGAGCGAACGTCACAACGCGATACTTCCCTGACTGGGGGCGCAATTCGACTGAACTCGCCACTATCCAAAACTCGCGACTCCACCCCTACCTGCTCCTACACCACCCTTCGTCGTATCTCGCGCATGCGCTCTCACCAGCACTCGCCCAACCGGCAACGCACTGCGACCTTCGTACGGACAAACGCACACAACTTGCCGTCTAAATTATTCTCTATTTACTTTATAAAATGTCGCCCCTGCTGCATAACGCGTCTGTTGATATTACTGTTAGCGTTCGCCCACTTGCTCCAATACATAATAGATGCTGCCATTATCTTATCGCCTAATAAGTTGTCCCGGATCAACACTGGCAAAAGCTAGTACCGTAATGGGACACTTCACCAAACTCTGGTCCATTCACTAATCGTTCACAGTGCAACCTTCCATTTTTCCACTACACGCTCTCTGGATTAACAATTCTAAAGCGCTTCTTCAAACTTTCCGCTAATAGAAACAGCTTCTGTACAAGGTCAAGTAAGTCCTTTTCTCAGGAGGAGAAGTTTTTGTTCAAGGTTATTCAAATACCATTGCAACTATCCTCAAGAATACAATAACTGTGCCCTTTTATTAAACAAATATTTGATAGTGATTGGAAGCAGGTTTGCACAGTCAAGGTCAGATTCAAGTCCCGTTTTCAGATTATCATTCTCAGAAAATCCCCTTACCAGATTCATATTCTAAGGTAGGGTGTCATTTTCTACATGGAATCAAGTTTCTAAAATTCAGTATTCTGGTACTTTCAAACATACCCCTGAGTGATCGTTTTCCATTAAATTTTTTTTACGTGTCGAAGGATGCACCTCCACTATTCTCTGAGACCTCCGTGCTTCGAAGACGTCTAGAGTTTCGAGTAATACATCATCTAATGAATCCTATACAGAATGTCCCACCAAGGTTGTAACAGCCGTTGATCACAGATTCTACTTGACATTCCTGACAAAAAATGTTCAGTAAACTTTTTTCTTATCGACCTTAGTTTTCGAGATACATAGATTTTTCGATATTTTCAGAATATGCTTACCTCCGATCATTAAATACTCAACAACTCTAAAACTACTGGTCGAATTTCAATTTCAAGGGTATTGTTGGAAAGAGAAAAGCATTTAAAACAAGATTGATATGATTTTATTTGTTGTGAGATATCTTTCAGTTTTTTATCAGAGCTTAAACTTGAAAAAATGCTATCCTTCAATTTCAAAGTGGAATCTCAAACCGTTTTTTCTCGGGTTTTCTCCGGGATTTCCACCTCCATAGTGGTTTCAATATTTCAAAAACTTCTCCATTTCATAAGCTTCTGAATGTATATGATTTCGAAATTGTAAGTTCTATGATAAAGTGTTCAAAACTGCTAATATATGGAATGAACACCTTCAAAATGAGGAAATTCACAATTCACAAACAGCATGCATCAAGTAGTGATGCTAGGGTGAAATCACCTGATTTCTTTCTGACAATATTCACAAGTTTCAATCAACATTTCAACATTCTACAATGATTATGACTTTTTCAATAAATTGCATTATTTCCTGTACCATAAATCCTGAATAAATAAAAAGAAGTGTATGTTTCAGCCTAATTTCAGTATAGCTTTCAGTGTGTTTTCCAGTTAATTGGCATGATATGTATCAACTTTGGCTAGTAGAGAAGTGTTCGCGTTCATTATCATGATATTCACCTTGATTGAGTACTTGAACATGTTATTGGTGTATGGAGAGTGTGGATGCAATTCAAGAGAGGCAGAGATAGTATGCAGGAGACGTTTTCTTGACCGAAAACACGCAACTCATAGCACGTTTTTAAGATTGACAGATGTCAATATGGAAAGGGTCTAGGATCAGTTTCAAGGTACGAGAGGCCCGTCTCAAATTCTGAAGCTTTGAGAATCTTATTCTAAAGTATTTCGAACAGCATCCTCGATCAAACATCCGGCGGGCAGCTGGTATGTTGGATGTTTCAAGAATGATAGTTCGAAGAATATTGAAGAACAATAACTTTCGACCATTTCATGATACCCCACTTCAAGAGTGAATGAACCTGATACTGTTTCAAGAATGCAGTTTTGCCGTTGGATATTAGCACAAGATTGTATTTCAAACATTTTATGGACAGATCATAGATAAAAGTACGTTCTCAAGATCTAATGCTGTAAATTTCCACAATAACCTCTCCAAATACATGGACGCCCTTTCATTTCCCCTCCAAGAATAAATGGTGAAGTTTTTTATGGACTTTCTGGAAGCTTCACGTATTGATGGATGACGTGCCTCTCAATGTGAGGCAGAATATGTGGCTCCAGTTGGATGGCTGCCTCCCTCATTATGCTAGAAACGTACATGGGTGGTTTGATAACAATTATGCTTATCACGCATTGGTAGAGGTGGACCCGTAAGTTGGCCACCACGCTCACCTGATCTCAATCCAATAGCTATCTACTTTTGGGGGGTTCTGAAAAGTATAAATTTCACAGAGAACCTGTAGAGACCAGGGAGGAACTGATTCTCAGAATTCGATTGACGTTTAAAGTAATGAACACACGGCCCAACGAAGTGAGACGGGAAACTCGAAGCTTGATGAAAGGCAGCAGAAGTTGCCCAAAGAGAAATGGAGGCTATTTTGAATTACTGTGAGCAGAGAGCATGACCTGTAACTTGATTATCATCTGAATGATTGTCAACAGTTCCTTTTAATTCTGTCATTCATCTACTTTGAATTATCATTTATTCTATGAATAAATTTTGTTGGATCTTGTAAAAGTGTAAGATAAATATTAATAATTTTATATAGGATTTAGGCTATATGCTACAGAAAATAATCAGGTGATTTCACTCTTAGGATCATCACTTCATGCATGCTGTTTGTAAATTTTCTCATTTTGGAGGTGTTCATTCCAGATATTGACTTAATCATGGAACTAATTCATACACATTCGAAAGCTTATGGAATCTAGTAGTTTTTGAAATATCAAAACCACTATAAATACCTGGAAAAAACCCGAGAAAAAACGGTTTGAAATTTCACTTTGAATTTGAAGAATAGCTATTTTCCAAGTTTAAGCTCTAATAAAAAACGACGAAATAGCTCTCAACAGATAAAATCACATTATTCCTGTTTGAAATGTTTTTCTCTTTCCAACACTACCCATGAAATTGAAATTCGACCAGTAGTTTCCGAGTTATCGAGTATTTAATGACCGGAAGTAGATATATTCTGAAAATATCGAAGAATCGATATATCTCGAATACTAAGGTCTATAGGAAAAAAGTTTACTGAACATTTTTGTCAGAAATGTCGAGAAAAATCTACGGTCAACGGCTGTTACAACCTTGGTGGGACATTCTGTATAACTAGCTGGCCCGGCGAACTTCGTACCGCGAAATAGTTAATGCACATCATGACAAACTTTAGCTGGATGCACACCTGAGAAGGAACGATGCGGCATTTTGCATCCAGATGCTTCTTGTTTATTGGTTTGAAAGGAAGCACTCACACACACTTTGTTAATTGTAGGGGCATTGTAACGTCTTGGGTGTTGTCCGGCAGGTGTCTTATCATCTCTGATGACAATTTTGTGGTAATGAGATGGCATGCGGTCTAGTGCAGTCTTGAATGATGCAATCAAAGCATTGTGTTGATTGAAGAATATTTGGAGTTGTTCAACATTTGGCCATTTTACTGGAGTGTTGTGTGCACAATGCTGATTGACTTGTTTTTCTGAATCGCCCATGAAATAAATTTGCAAAAATTTGTAGTCTTTATCTGTCATTGGCAAAAGGGGACCAGTTCGGTGATGAATTTGTCACTGAATTTTGAAAGTAGGCATAAATTTATCCTGAACAATTTTGTTGCCCCAAATGATGTCATTTGAAAGCAATTTTTGTATTGCTGGATATTTTTCAAAAAAATGTTTGGAGTCTGCTCCATTTCTGGAAACCAATGAATGAATTTGTTCTGGTTGTGGAGTCAATTGAAACAATTCGACTTGACCACTGGCACAAGATCATACGGGTGTTTCATTTTCATACTTATATGCTCCACAGTACTGACACACAATGCTCATTGTGCCAATAACAGTAATATTTTCAGTGAACTGTACTCGATTGCCGAGTTATAGTTGAATGCATGTCGCTGGGAATTGAATGGTATATCCCCTTGCTGCTGATTTTCCCATGCATATTTCAAATTTACAGCATTTCGGGTTCTATGACCAAAGTTTGGACGTCGCTCGTACTGCGGCATTATTGAGGATTAAAATTTTGTGGATTAATAGGAAGAAAATTTAAAAACAGATCGATTAATAATAAATCTGAATAATTAACTGAATATGTGTGACTAATAACTAAAATATCTATTAACTGTTACTGAATAATTCACTAAAAATCAATAATTAATTCTAAACACCGAAGACAGCACAATGATTCGAAACAAAGCTATGTCTTCAGAGCATGTAAGTTTTTAAGCCGCACTGCTGGATGGTTACACACAAGAACAGTCATTTTGTTTTCAGTCGGGGCATTTAGAATTAAATACATTGACGATTATGGAGCAGCACCAATACCTACTATTACCATGAAAATTGAATTTGTAATTCCAATTTTGTTGATTACCATATCAGATGTGATAGCAAGCATCAGCGCTCTTATTTCGCTTGCTTACCGCCAGTAGATCATCGATGATCTACATGTGATGACGTCATAGTTTATTAGAGATCGGTTGTGAGGCCTGAAGTAATAGTAGGTATTTGCAGCCAATACACTCTTGTCCACTATCTACCGACGGCTGTTGTATGACGCAATCATTATAACAGCTGATTTTTATTTCAGTGTGTGGCCAGCTCACAAATCTCCTCCCATAAGGATTACATGTAAACTTTGAAGGATCGTAGGAAAGAGTCCTGAAGTCGAATTATAAATTTGATAGGCCATAAATCTGGTCCTAAAAATAACGAACACAACTAAAAAAATAATCAAACTCAGTGCACACATAAATAGTTATTGAATGTCAAAATTTGAGGCTGGATTTTTATTCATATAGATAGACTAGCAGGGCACCCGTGCTTCGCTACGGGAATTAAAAGATAAGATTATTTTTGTGAAACATTTATTATCTAAATTCTATCAAAATTGTTATAATCGATTTTGAGATTAGGCCACAACTTGTCATGAAAACTATTCAGTCAAATCATTCGATTGATCAAGGATGTGTTGGAAGTGCTCTGTGGAGTAGTAGTCCAATTGCAGCGAATTTTGTAGAATATTGGGCGGGATTCAAGAGTCAACCTCGACTTTATTCATTGGCAATTATTATTTCCCCTTGAAATTTATCAAATTAGCAGTGATCATGTTATTTTTGTCCTTGCTTGATGCAATTGAAGATTAAATAACAAATTAAGTTGATTCGGAATTTGATGACTCTGGTATCCATGGATCTCTTGCTTATTCTGGAATTTTTGGCATAGCCTGTCGCTCACTTTTCGTTTCACTCATCCAAAAGTGTGAAATCAGCCAATCCACAGATTCTTTCTTCCATGGAAGTCCATTCATACCTAAGAGTCCATTCATAATAGTTAGTATAACATTTATCATGCCTGATTTCTCATGTCGTAAACTTTACTATCATAGATATTGAAGTGGGATCATTTTGATGTGAATTTGCATAAATAATATGAATAGTAAATAATATAATTCATGAATAGCATATAGCATAAATAATATAAATTCATTCACTTTCATTATTGACCACTATTATATATGATTTCTTTCTTTGATCTTAGCATGGAACCAAAAGCTTAGAGATTAATATTTGGATGTAAACCAACATTTAACCTAATTTTATTTCTATCTAAATTGACAACTTTAGTATTTACTTGTGATCTATCAATATTAATAGGTTTGTCTTGTGTCATGTAATGAGATCATGGAAGGAAATAGGAGCAGCTGATGGAATATTATGTTTTTTTTATTTATTTTTTAGCTGATTTTGAAGCATGAAAATATCAGGCCCAGTAGCACAAAAGCCTGTTCAATTTCAAACAGGATTGAATTTAATGAGAAGTGATCAGAGCAGGGTTTGTTTAATCAAAGGCTTCTTTCATTGGTTCTCGTGGTATTTAGTCCGGAATAGGAATTAACTGTGCAACTGGCTCTCTCAAGGTCATGGCTGCGTACAAACATACAGCAACAGAGGAATCAATACAACAGAAGCTGAAGCAATTAGTCGCATTCCTATCACCTCACAATGAACATTACATTCAACTACCATATGTTTGGAGAGATCGATTATACCTTTCTTTTTCTATCATCCTGTCACTTTCTGAACTTATTATACCAGATGTTCCAAGACTACTGCAATGATTTAAAATCTGTGGGTAGATGACACAAGTTGATAAGTCACATTTTTGACCATATTGAGTTATGCATATGGTTGTGTTCAGAAAAATTAGATCTATAAAGATGGTATAACTAAATATGTTGTACCTTTTTTAAATAGCTGAGATATAGACCTTGCTTAAGCCTGATACTGCATTTTCTTCCAAACCCCAAGTTGACAAATATTGATAAGTACATATATCTCAACACTCTTCTACCGGTTTGTATTATAATCCAATTATCAAAAGATGACAAAATTTGATAAGTGTATGTACTGGTAGGCTATTATAAAATCTGAAAATCAATAACCCATATTGAGAACTACATAACCCATACAACTTTGCAAACAGTTCAAGTTTGGTTAACTTGATCAATACTTGTAAATAATATCAATTAATTTTTAAAACATATATTCAAATTTCTATAAAATCGATTTTTAAGATATTACCTATACTGTTACATTGTGATTTGAAACATTTGGCAGATGGCAAAACATGATATCTCTGACATCACTTGCAAAAATTCTCAATAGTTAATTTAAATAAATTGTTTTATCCCTTGATATTTAAATAGTCGAGGATCAGCTGATTATATTAGTGTAAAATGGTTAAGACTATTTAAATAGTCGAGGATCATCTGATTATATTAGTGTAAAATGGGTAAGAAAAAATATTATAGAATGTTTGCAGCTATGCTAAACTTTCAAATTGCTCTCCTGAAAAGTTTACAAATCATGACTTATCAGCTTGTGTCATCTACCCACAGAAATAAGGTCGCCAAGTTTGGTAACTCAACTACAGCTATTATAATCTTTTTCATTTGCTCACACTCTCTTACGTTTCCAACAGACTATGGAAAACTTTTTTCTGATCAGCTGCCACTTGAGGGACCTGTTCCAAAATAATGTTTTCTGTCGCAAACCCACTATATTCCTGATTTAATCAAAATCGTTAGAGCCGTTTTCGAGATCCGTCTGACATACAAAAATATCCACAAATACACATATTCAAACAGAAATTGCTTTCCAAAGTATAATTGACTTCAATGATTATGATTTCATTCAATGAGAGCTTATTTCACACTAGCCGTCAGGCTCGCTTCGCTCGCCATATCCGTCTAGCCAGGGGGCTCCGCCCCCTGGACCCCCGACTGTATCGTCCGAGAATGAGATCAGCAAGGTCGCTTCGCTCGCCTGCATTTTTCATTTGAGCATTTTTATCATATGTTAGGACAATCCAGTCGGGGGTCCAGACTAAACATCTGGCTAAACGGATATGGCGAGCGAAGCGAGCCTGACGGCTAGAAATATAATATTCCCAGGATTGAAGTAGCAGTGCCCAATCAATTTTTCCACGATAAATGCATTTAAATCTTCAACTTGGTGCCAGCCTAACAAAGTCAACTCAACTTAATGCCAACCTGACAAAATTATTAATTTAGTTGCTAGTTAACAACTGTTTCGAAGAGGTACTCTATCTAGATTATAGTTCTATAGTAACATATGATATGGAAATTTCAATTCTAATCAAGAGATTGGGAGAAGAAGAATATACATGCTAAAAGACGAACTTTAAACCCTTAAAAACAACCCTTAGAGTTAAAATATTGCCAAAAGATTTCTTAGTGCACCTCTAAAGGGCCAACTGAACATACCCACCAAGTTTGAACGTTTTTGGTCCGGTAGATTTTTAGTTATGCGAGTGAGTGAGTGAGTGAGTGAGTGAGTGAGTGAGTCAGTCAGTCAGTCAGTCAGTCAGTCAGTGAGTGAGTGCCATTTCGCTTTTATATATATAGAAGATAATAATAATAACAGCTGGCATTAAAAGCAAAAATGTCAAACATGATTGAAATTGAAACAGTTGCGATCATTAACATATGATCATTTTCATATGATCTGAAGTAGCCAAATTATAGTAAGATTCACATCATTGTTTCAGCATTGTTTGAATGAGGAGCATTGATGCTATTAATGAGAAATACTGACAGTCAACGAACTGTTATGTTATGCATATTCTCCAATATTTTTAACGAAAGCTATCTTCTATTTTCTTTGGTAAAACAATCAATGTTTGAGAATAATATTGATGCATGAAAAAGCGCCATGGGAGATATTAATTTCTACATGAGGAAAAGGAACAATTACAGCTATTTGGCCGTTTCAATGAATAACCCCTTTCTTTCGCCCAAGTTAAATTTTGGCCGAATTTCCTCATTCTTTGCAAACAGATTCAACAACGGACACTTCTGAAGTTTTAAAAATACCCTTCATATATCATACTGAATTATTTGAATTTCATCGAAATTGTTTAAGCAGTTTTCGCGATCGGATATACAAAAAAAATTAGTCTTGATAGAATAGGATCAATTGATAGAAGCAACTCCCGTCATAAAAGTTTGTTCTATGAAACATGAAAATTATCTATACTCCCAGGAATAGCTCCGATTGAAGCAGCAGTGTCCAATCAATTTGCTATCGATAAATGTATTTTGATAAGTTCTTCAACTTGGTGCCAACCTAATAAAGTCATCTTAACTTAATGCCAACCTGTCAAAATTATTAATTTAGTTGCCAGTTAACAACTGTTTCGAAGAGGTCCTCTCTCTAGATTATAGATCTATAATAACATGTTTTATTTATTCATTTATTTATCCATTTACAATATCACATCGGAAACAACAGGTAATGACCCAAATAATGTTTCCATAACACAACAATAAGTACAGTATACAGCTCAATCAAAACAAAAAAATATATACTAAAACCAAACTAAAAGAAAAGAAAATAATACTTAGAAAACTACTTCTAAAACATTCCTTGATAGAGTTGATGGTGAAAATGAATATATGAAGTGATGAAGGAGAGGTGCTATCAATAAAGATTATGAGAGAGCATAATGATAACTGCCAGCAAAAAACTTTGAATATAAGGGGTAAGTAAGAATAGAATGAGTTTGAATGTGCAAATAAAGAAAAATTAATGTATAAAGAGTGAAATTGTTATCTTCTTCTTCATGTACGGTACCGTCTCCATAGCGGAGGTTGGCTATCATGATGGCGATTTTAATTTTATTCACAGCTGCTCTGAATAGGTCATTGGATGTACACTGGAACCAATCCCTTAAGTTGTGCAACCAAGATATTCGTCTCCTGCCCACTGATCTCTTGCCTGTTATTTTTCCTTGCATAATAAGATGCAATATTTCATATTTCGTTCCCCTCATTATGTGACCTAGATACTTTAACTTCCGTTCCTTAATTTCACCTACGAGCTCTGGCCTTTTATCCATTCTTCTGAGAACCTCTTCATTTTTTACATGGTCTGTACAATGAAATCGTTATAATGATAGAAATATTAGCATAAATTATTGCTGGTGATTAAAACTTCAGTTATTCTGATTCTCTCTCAGAAGCGTCGTTATTGTGCTCTTGAAACTTAATGGGCCATCAGAAAACACGTCCTCCCCACAGCCAAGTCCATTCAACAATCTTGGATGTGGTTGAGGGCGGAAAAATATGCATTAACTGTCCTACACCTCTGTACTGCGAATAAGGAATGCCATCTTCGCCTGAAAATGGGAACGGCGAATCCAATTCTTCACAGGAGATAAGGAGAATCAACCACATTCGTTAGTATCTTACGGAAAAGAATCAAAGATGATTACTCTCTCCTGAGCTTAAGAGCATCAACTTCGCACAACTTCAAACAATGATCTTAATCGACGTGTAGGAAAACCCCTTTCACACGAATGCCCAATTTTCTGAAGGAGAGGAAACTTGGAAATTTATTTTGCATTCTCTCAAGTTTTATTACATAGGTGATCTGATAAGTACTCCAGACCGGCGCTGCATACTCAAGCTGGCTTCGAATCAAAGACTTGAACAAGTACAAAATGGCTCCCACCTCTCGTAGCTTGAGCATGTTCTAAAAACAAAGCCCATCATCTGATTGCACTTTGATAACAGTTGTTCAATGTGCTTATCAAAATCCATATGAGAATCCATAATCACTCCCAGATCCCTATACTCTTGCGAATGGTCCAACAGAATATTACCAATATTGTAGTCATAATGGAAAGGTTCCCTCTGTCTGGTAAACGACACCACCTCACAATCATTTTCCCACATTCAGCGTAAGTCTTGATTCTAAACACCACTTCTGCAGTGCATCAATATCTTTTTAAAGCAACGAACAGTCATCAACAGACCTAATCTGTCTAAATATCTTGGTATCGTCTGCAAACATGAGGCACTCCGAGCTATTTAGCACACTAGGAAGGCCATTCACATATAACAAAAATAACAAGGGACCAAGTGGTACCCTGTGGTACCCCTGAAATGCAACCCCTGAAGTGGAACCCTGTGGTACCCCTGAAATGCAACAGTAGGGCTCGGATTCACAATGATTGAAGCAAACAAATTGAACTCTATATGAAAGGTAACTCCTCAAAAGACCAACGCACCCTCATCAAACCTGAGTCACTCCATTCTATCGAGCAGAATACCGTTATCAAAAGTATCAAAAGCCTTAGAGAAGTCCTTATATATCTCATCCACACGACCTCCAACATCCCAAACCCTCGACACCTTGTCAACAAACTCTAGAAGGTTCGTCACCGTTGAACGATCAGGGAGGAAACCGTGTTGGGATTGAACAATCTTGGGTTGTACATATAAAAATATTCGCTTGTACAGGATCCTCTCAAAAATCTTCGCAAAAACGTTTAGAATTGCAATTGGTGTATAATTACTCGCAAAAGACCTGTTTCCAGACTTGAACACTGGTGTCACCCGCGAGCACTTCCAGACCCCCGGAAATTCGGATTTACGAATGCACAAATTGAAAATGTAATGCAAAGGGCCACACAAAAATTCCCAGCAACCCTTGACAACAAAAGCAGGTATTTTATCAGGGCCTCCAGTAGCACGAGAGTTGAGCAACTTGATTGCATCAACCACATCCTCCCTTGAAAAGTAGGTGAGACTAAAGGGATCACAAGGAGTCTGTCCGGCAATCCTCCCAGAGTCCACCAAGGGTTCAGCATCCATTGCTGAAGCATTGGACGAAAACAGATCAGCAAAAGCATTAGCAGTATTAGCACCCTTGTATATCCTATCATTATGTTTGATAAATTCTTCGTTTGGATGAGAGAAACGCTTGTTGTTCACATATTTCCAGAACTCCCTTAGGTCACAACCAACCCTCTCTTCAACAGATCTTACATAGCTCGAGTAGGCTCTTGCTATCTTAGCTTTGACTCGAGATCGCACAAGTTTGAACTGCTCTTCGTGGTACCTGGAGTAGCTCCGCTTCCTACTCAACCTATTTTCAAGCATTTGATCACTCACTATATCCCGAGAGAACCAAGGAGGGTATTTTGAGTGCTTGTATTGACTGACCACAAGGACATTAGCATTCAAACACATATATAGGATCTTGTAAAATTTCTCTACAGCAATTTCAACCTCCTGACTATTATAAACAGGATCCCAAGACACGGAACTGAGAGCAAGCTTAAAGTTATAGTTTGCCGCACCTGCATCCGACCGACAGCTACCCTTCGCCCTCTCTAGCAGAGAAAGCGATATAGAAAGAGCCGGGTGATGGGCATCCTCGTTGAAGAATGGCAGTTCGTCTCTCACGACGCTCAACGGTAAGGGAATAATTGCCAATACAAGACCGAATGTTCTATTGTTATGGTTTGAGACAGCATTATAGGATACCAAGTCGAAAAATCCCATAAAAGTCGCCAATGACCTAGCAATTGCAGTTCCAGTCTCCAGCCGATAATTCATATCGCATATTTCCCTTATATCATAGTCGCCCAACAAAATACATTTATCAAAACCCAATAAACAAGCAGAGGATTCAATGAATTTGAAATAATCTTCATTTTTATATCTGCAAGCTGGAAGCTGGTGGAATGTACAACACATTAAAAAAATAGCTTGATTCACGAATACGAACCCTAACCCAAAAACACTTTTGTATTCAGGATTCATGAGTGAGGTACACAGCTCCGCTGCGAACTCCCTCTCAACGGCAATCAACCTTCTCTGGCTAAATTACCCGACCGGTCACATCGAAAGATCTGATAACGGGAATCGAACAGCTCAGAATTCCCAATGCTTCTACAAAGCCACGTCTCAGTAAGAGCAATGATATCATAATCACATTCACACAGAGACACATGAAAATCATTGACTTTGGTGCGCAAGCCCCTCACGTTCTGATAATATATATGAAATTCAGAAGCACTCGTCATGGCATAGAAGATATGAATATGGAACGACAGGAATGATGATGAGAGGAGATGATGAAAAATTGTGACTTATATAATGATGAAATACAATATAATATAGAAATAAAAATGAATCATTATCACACCACCAGCCGCGCCTAGCAGCTCAAAAAATGCATTATAAGCCATTGATAATCACAACACTACTCCAGACTGCAAACATGACACATTATTCTTATCAACACACCCAGATCTACTCCATTCTCAAATATAAAAATAAACACATTAAAATAAGAGCATCAATAGTGGAAAATTGGGTAACCATAAGTTAAATTTGATAAATGCGAATGAATTAACTATAATCCCAGGAATAGCTCCGATTGAAGCAGCAGTGTCCAATCAATTTGCTATCGATAAATGTATTTTGATAAGTTCTTCAACTTGGTGCCAACCTAATAAAGTCATCTCAACTTAATGCCAACCTGTCAAAATTATTAATTTAGTTGCCAGTTAACAACTGTTTCGAAGAGGTCCTCTCTCTAGATTATAGATCTATAATAACATGTTTTATTTATTCATTTATTTATCCATTTACAATATCACATCGGAAACAACAGGTAATGACCCAAATATGTTTCCATAACACAACAATAAGTACAGTATACAGCTCAATCAAAACAAAAAATATATACTAAAACCAAACTAAAAGAAAAGAAAATAATACTTGGAAAACTACTTCTAAAACATTCCTTGATAGAGTTGATGGTGAAAATGAATATATGAAGTGATGAAGGAGAGGTGCTATCAATAAAGATTATGAGAGAGCATAATGATAACTGCCAGCAAAAAACTTTGAATATAAGGGGTAAGTAAGAATAGAATGAGTTTGAATGTGCAAATAAAGAAAATTAATGTATAAAGAGTGAAATTGTTATCTTCTTCTTCATGTACGGTACCGTCTCCATAGCGGAGGTTGGCTATCATGATGGCGATTTTAATTTTATTCACAGCTGCTCTGAATAGGTCATTGGATGTACACTGGAACCAATCCCTTAAGTTGTGCAACCAAGATATTCGTCTCCTGCCCACTGATCTCTTGCCTGTTATTTTTCCTTGCATAATAAGATGCAATATTTCATATTTCGTTCCCCTCATTATGTGACCTAGATACTTTAACTTCCGTTCCTTAATTTCACCTACGAGCTCTGGCCTTTTATCCATTCTTCTGAGAACCTCTTCATTTGTTACATGGTCTGTACAATGAAATTGTTATAATGATAGAAATATTAGCATAAATTATGGCTGCTGATTAAAACTTCAGTTATTCTGATTCTCTCTCAGAAGCGTCGTTATTGTGCTCTTGAAACTTAATGGGCCATCAGAAAACACGTCCTCCCCACAGCCAAGTCCATTCAACAATCTTGGGATGTGGTTGAGGGCGGAAAAATATGCATTAACTGTCCTACACCTCTGTACTGCGAATAAGGAATGCCATCTTCGCCTGAAAATGGGAACGGCGAATCCAATTCTTCACAGGAGATAAGGAGAATCAACCACATTCGTTAGTATCTTACGGAAAAGAATCAAAGATGATTACTCTCTCCTGAGCTTAAGAGCATCAACTTCGCACAACTTCAAACAATGATCTTAATCGACGTGTAGGAAAACCCCTTTCACACGAATGCCCAAATTTTCTGAAGGAGAGGAAACTTGGAAATTTATTTTGCATTCTCTCAAGTTTTATTACATAGGTGATCTGATAAGTACTCCAGACCGGCGCTGCATACTCAAGCTGGCTTCGAATCAAAGACTTGAACAAGTACAAAATGGCTCCCACCTCTCGTAGCTTGAGCATGTTCTAAAAACAAAGCCCATCATCTGATTGCACTTTGATAACAGTTGTTCAATGTGCTTATCAAAATCCATATGAGAATCCATAATCACTCCCAGATCCCTATACTCTTGCGAATGGTCCAACAGAATATTACCAATATTGTAGTCATAATGGAAAGGTTCCCTCTGTCTGGTAAACGACACCACCTCACAATCATTTTCCCACATTCAGCGTAAGTCTTGATTCTAAACACCACTTCTGCAGTGCATCAATATCTTTTTAAAGCAACGAACAGTCATCAACAGACCTAATCTGTCTAAATATCTTGGTATCGTCTGCAAACATGAGGCACTCCGAGCTATTTAGCACACTAGGAAGGCCATTCACATATAACAAAAATAACAAGGGACCAAGTGGTACCCTGTGGTACCCCTGAAATGCAACCCCTGAAGTGGAACCCTGTGGTACCCCTGAAATGCAACAGTAGGGCTCGGATTCACAATGATTGAAGCAAACAAATTGAACTCTATATGAAAGGTAACTCCTCAAAAAGACCAACGCACCCTCATCAAACCTGAGTCACTCCATTCTATCGAGCAGAATACCGTTATCAAAAGTATCAAAAGCCTTAGAGAAGTCCTTATATATCTCATCCACACGACCTCCAACATCCCAAACCCTCGACACCTTGTCAACAAACTCTAGAAGGTTCGTCACCGTTGAACGATCAGGGAGGAAACCGTGTTGGGATTGAACAATCTTGGGTTGTACATATAAAAATATTCGCTTGTACAGGATCCTCTCAAAAATCTTCGCAAAAACGTTTAGAATTGCAATTGGTGTATAATTACTCGCAAAAGACCTGTTTCCAGACTTGAACACTGGTGTCACCCGCGAGCACTTCCAGACCCCCGGAAATTCGGATTTACGAATGCACAAATTGAAAATGTAATGCAAAGGGCCACACAAAAATTCCCAGCAACCCTTGACAACAAAAGCAGGTATTTTATCAGGGCCTCCAGTAGCACGAGAGTTGAGCAACTTGATTGCATCAACCACATCCTCCCTTGAAAAGTAGGTGAGACTAAAGGGATCACAAGGAGTCTGTCCGGCAATCCTCCCAGAGTCCACCAAGGGTTCAGCATCCATTGCTGAAGCATTGGACGAAAACAGATCAGCAAAAGCATTAGCAGTATTAGCACCCTTGTATATCCTATCATTATGTTTGATAAATTCTTCGTTTGGATGAGAGAAACGCTTGTTGTTCACATATTTCCAGAACTCCCTTAGGTCACAACCAACCCTCTCTTCAACAGATCTTACATAGCTCGAGTAGGCTCTTGCTATCTTAGCTTTGACTCGAGATCGCACAAGTTTGAACTGCTCTTCGTGGTACCTGGAGTAGCTCCGCTTCCTACTCAACCTATTTTCAAGCATTTGATCACTCACTATATCCCGAGAGAACCAAGGAGGGTATTTTGAGTGCTTGTATTGACTGACCACAAGGACATTAGCATTCAAACACATATATAGGATCTTGTAAAATTTCTCTACAGCAATTTCAACCTCCTGACTATTATAAACAGGATCCCAAGACACGGAACTGAGAGCAAGCTTAAAGTTATAGTTTGCCGCACCTGCATCCGACCGACAGCTACCCTTCGCCCTCTCTAGCAGAGAAAGCGATATAGAAAGAGCCGGGTGATGGGCATCCTCGTTGAAGAATGGCAGTTCGTCTCTCACGACGCTCAACGGTAAGGGAATAATTGCCAATACAAGACCGAATGTTCTATTGTTATGGTTTGAGACAGCATTATAGGATACCAAGTCGAAAAATCCCATAAAAGTCGCCAATGACCTAGCAATTGCAGTTCCAGTCTCCAGCCGATAATTCATATCGCATATTTCCCTTATATCATAGTCGCCCAACAAAATACATTTATCAAAACCCAATAAACAAGCAGAGGATTCAATGAATTTGAAATAATCTTCATTTTTATATCTGCAAGCTGGAAGCTGGTGGAATGTACAACACATTAAAAAAATAGCTTGATTCACGAATACGAACCCTAACCCAAAAACACTTTTGTATTCAGGATTCATGAGTGAGGTACACAGCTCCGCTGCGAACTCCCTCTCAACGGCAATCAACCTTCTCTGGCTAAATTACCCGACCGGTCACATCGAAAGATCTGATAACGGGAATCGAACAGCTCAGAATTCCCAATGCTTCTACAAAGCCACGTCTCAGTAAGAGCAATGATATCATAATCACATTCACACAGAGACACATGAAAATCATTGACTTTGGTGCGCAAGCCCCTCACGTTCTGATAATATATATGAAATTCAGAAGCACTCGTCATGGCATAGAAGATATGAATATGGAACGACAGGAATGATGATGAGAGGAGATGATGAAAAATTGTGACTTATATAATGATGAAATACAATATAATATAGAAATAAAAATGAATCATTATCACACCACCAGCCGCGCCTAGCAGCTCAAAAAATGCATTATAAGCCATTGATAATCACAACACTACTCCAGACTGCAAACATGACACATTATTCTTATCAATACACCCACATCTTCTCCATTCTCAAATATAAAAATAAACACATTAAAATAAGAGCATCAATAGTGGAAAATTGGGTAACCATAAGTTAAATTTGATAAATGCAAATGAATTAACTATAATAGAAGTTATTAAATTGAGCAGTATTGCAAAAGAAAAATTATATTGAATTAAATAGCCATCTTATAACCTTGCCATGATAGAATAAAATTCACTTCACTATCAGAATGATAATTTACAGTAGAGATTTTGATTCAATTGAATCACAGAATAAAGGACTGAGTACATAAACACCTATTATTGAATGACTAACCAATTAAGCATAGGCATCGAATTAGGCATGATACAAGGCTTCTCAATTACCCAACATCCCCTTAGGAAAATGCTCTTCATACTTAAGGAAAAAAAACTAAAAATTTCACAGATAAGAAACCCATCAGAATGCTATGGCATGATAATAATCCACAAAAATGAAAATGCGGCTTCCTAATCTAGATTATGGGTGGACGCTATTATAGAGAAGAGATAAACGTCGACTTTTTGATGAAAATTTATCATTAATCCAATCAACTTGCGAAAGACGATTTTAATAATTAGACACGTACTTATACGTACTACTCCTTCACACTTATCTAAAAAAACGTCAATTCTCTTTGTAACTCCTATTATTTTAAAAATAAAAATAATTAATGCAGTTGAAGAAATAATTAAACAATAGATAATGGCTCAAGCAGCAACGTAAACTCATTCACATACAAAGTTCAAATAATCCGTTTTCAGAAAAAATGATGAGGCATTAAACAGTGTTAACAGTACGATTAGTGCACTTATCAGAATTCATATCGGTGCCAACTAACTCGAAATTACACAAATCCTCGTCGGAGTTGATAGTATATATTGTATCACCTTCTTTTCTCCTAATCTTTATCTTGCCAGCGTTATCGACCCAAACATATCGGAAGTCCTTATTTATCTCGCTGCAGCTTCTTGGCCTTGGCGAACAGAACCCTCCGCTTCTCAGTGAGCAACCTATTGATGTAGACGGGCGTCGCCTCCCCTGTTATGCCAATGTGTTGCGTATTCAGATTGCGTTTGATTCTGCGTTTCTGAAGCAGGGCTTCCGCGTCACCTCTGTGCACAAATTTCACAATTATTCCAGCAGAGGGACGGTTATTACTTTTCTTGAGTCTGTGATACGCATCAATGGTGAATGATCTTATAAAATAAAAATTGAAGAATGGCAAGATTGTGTCATTTGCAGATGATACAGCAATAGTCTTCACCAGTGCTGATTGGAGGAGTTTGTTCAGCGATGCAGAAAAATATATATTGACAGTCAAAAGATGGATTGACATGAATACCATGAGTTTGAATGTAAACAAAACAAAATATATAACATTTTCACTAAATTCAACTGGACAACCAGGAAATCGTTTCAAGCTGAAACTGCATTCACTTTGCACAAATCATTCAATATGTAACTGCCTAGAAATAGAAAAAGTAAATAATACTAAATATCTTGGAGTAATAATTGATGAAAACTTTAAATGGCAATCTCATATAGCTTTTCTGTGTGAAAAACTTAACTACATTTCTTATAAATTCTATAAATTAAACAAAATATTGAATATAAATAACATAAAAACCGTTTAGCATGCCATAGTTCAATCAGTTTTACAATATGGATTAGTTATATGGGGTGCTGCATATGATGTACACATGGAAAATCTATTCATCATTTAAAAAAATATAATAAAAACTATCTTGAATAAGCCAAGGTTATACCCAACAAATCTAATTTTCCTGGATTTTGATGTTTTTACCGTGAGACAACTATATGTCAAAGTCTAAATAAAATACTAAGTAAAAAATAAAAATATATTCCTAAAGTTGATCAAAAACACTTATCATTTCAGACCGGGTGTAACACAGGAATTTCAAGTTAATCCTACTAAACTTTCATTGACCAGAAGACAGCTAATTTACACAAGCAGTAAACTGATCAATGCAATACCTTTTGCCTTGGATTTCAAAATTAGTAAAAAGTGGATTAAGAGGGAATATTTCTTTACCTTAAATATAGCAATTAAGTTTAGATTATTTTATTTTCATTCTATAGTCTTTTCTCTGCACAATATTTGTTTGATTTTTCATGATTCTGCTGTTATAAAATTTTGTAATTATTAGTTAAATTCAACTTTAACTTTCTGCATTATTTCGAAATATTATGTTTTTCTTTTACTGTTTTGCATCTTCCACCAGCGGGCAAAGATTTTCTTTTTGCTGGTGATGCCTAGATTTTATATTTTATTTTAATTTTATTCAAGTATATGTATGAGTAATTATGCTTATTTATTCATATTTTTAATGATATGTCATATTATAAAGAGTTTGTAATATGTTTTGAATATTCTAATTGGCAATGAATGAAATTGGAATTGAAAATTGAATGGATTGCCTTGAAATATCAAAACCCACAGATTTACATACATTGATAACAGCACCTGTCACATCTTCGTTAGGAACGGAAGGAATACCAAAAACCTCTAGAGTATTCCTTCTTGAGTACTGTTCAAGATTATCCACCTGCAATGAAACATCATCCAGTCTTTTACGAAGAATTTTGTTTTCACTCGTTAGTTCATCAATAATCCTTTTCTGGCCTAGGATAAGTTCAGCCTGCTCGGACAAGGCCTGATAGTTTTTATCTATTCTCGCAGTGCACTCACGAATGGAACGAGAAATATCCTCTTGTAATTTCTGATTACTTGTGGTAATGAAAGTCTTCAGTTCATCTAGTGAAGTATTTAAAGTTTTTTCGAGTAATAAAAGAGCTATCACCCTTGTTAATAGTACAACTAGCTCGTACTGGTGTTGAATCACTTTTGCTACGTTTCACCCTAAATTTATTAAGACAAATATCACACTTCCACCCTGCAGGTCTACTAACCAGTTCCTCAATCTCCACCTCTCCAAGTTTCACACACTTTTCATGGAAGAAGGACTTACATTGCCCACAAACGATTTTATCCCTTCTATTCCTATTCACGGACAGCTTAGAAACCTCACATGTACTCATACTTGCTTAGAGTAGGATAGAATGAAACTCAAAAGCTCGCAGGTCCTATTGAAACTCTTTAAACCTTGAATATAATGCAAATCGATCACGTAAACAAATGCGGTGCGGCTGAAAGACAGTAGAATGTTAGTCCATTGCTTGCAGGATTTCACAGAATGCCGATAACATCGGAGCACAACACAAATCAACTGCTTCCTTCAGTGGCTGAGCGCTAACTGAGCCTGTGGCTAACTGCGCTAACTGTGGCTGAGCATCCCCATCCATATCATATCCATATGATATGAACATTTCTATTATAATTAAGAGATTGGGGGAAGAAGAATATACATGCTAAAAGACGAACTTTGAACCCTTAAAAACCACCCTTAGAGTTGAAATATCGCCAAAATATTTCTTAGTGAGCACCTAGGACGTTCAAGGAAGCTATATTCTCCATGTTTTGTTGCAATCCATCCAGTAGTTTTCCAGAAATCGTGACCAGTGAGTCAGTGAGTCAGTGAGATGAGAATTTCATGAGTATAGATTATTCCCATAAACGCATATAATGGTACTGAGATCATGATTAAATGAACGTAAGCCTTGTTGAAAATAAATTTTATTTTCTTCGTTTTAGATATGTGAAGCTGGTTGAAAGGGTTGAATTACTACTATAATCTGCGTTCACATTGTTAAACACATCATATCATCCGATACTTATGAAATCAAATATGAAATTTACATCTAACAGTTCAGTATATCTACCAAAATCGATCAAGAATCAACCGATTTTTTTTCGTGTACGAGATTATTTTTCTCGTATAACACTCAACTTTGAGGGTTTAGTGTAAGAGAGGGCTGACTGCGCCCTAACTTCGCCCTCCTAGGACAAAAATAAAAGGCAGCTATTCTATTTGATTCTATTCTTACTTTCCACGTTCATCAAGCAGTTCCATTTATTTGCATTGGTTTCGTTAGATGGAAGCAGTTCATTTGAAATTGGATTTATTTCAAAATCCTTCTAGTATTTTCATAAAAGTTACCCAATTCATGAAAATCCCATCGAATTTGATCAAGTTAATGCAATCTTGAAGAAATTAGAACGTGACTTTATCAATAAGACAACATTATTGTATGAACATAATCTCGCAAGCTGCTGTTAGACAAGTGCCAAGTTAGTGTGTTTGTATTAATTATTGAGTTTCCTCTCAGAGCTTCTCTATTTTGTTTTTGCATGGCAATGAGTTTCTCTCCAACCAAAGAAAGAATAAGTTGTTTACTCCTATCAGAGTTGGAATTTACACATCCAAGGCGGAAAAGCACAATCATGAACAGACTAAAAAAAAAACAATTCCAATGTAGACGTTATAGTACGATTTATGATCATGTTATCGTCAGGTTTGGATACCTGAACCAAGTATTTAACCATTCTTCAAACATATTGTAGAACTTCACACTGCTTATACTGTGAATTTTCATACATTCTCCATCATAACAATATTTCTACTTCCCTTGCCCTATCTACTACCATAGGTAAGGAAATTATTGCTATACAAAGGATTTGAGGATCCCCGATTTAAATATTTCTATATGATCAATATCCTCCAATTCCAAAAAAAAGTGGGTTTATACAAATGATATGCTCATCCCTGGTGATACGAAACTTTTCATGAATGCGGATGACACAGCACTTCTAGTTCAGGAAACCAATTTTTGTGAGGTCATCAGAACTCAAAGAACTTCAGTACTTTGGAGGAGTTTTCCGCCTATTTTGATGAGAATCATTTCAAGTCCAATCCCACAAAACACAAGTGTTTGAATTTCACCTGCGAAACCGTGATGCAGGGGTTGAGCTGAGTGTTACATGAAAGGGTTATATGCTTGACCACTGTAAAAGTCCTCAATATCTGGATGTGACTCTGGGCAGGACCAGAGCTCATTCGAAAAGCATTGCATTAACACAAAGGCCAAAGTGAGTGCAGGGAAAAATATAATCCGCTAGCTGACCAACTTCTCATGAGGTACTTATCCAACAACAAGAGAGCATCAGCTTCTCTGGTTCTGTACATTTCTGCTGCAGAATATGCATCTCCGATCTGGAACCCTTCCTCACATGCTCGACAGGTTGATGTGGCTGTGAATCAGTGTGAAAATAATGACTGACTGTTTGACACCTACTACAGTTGAAAAACTGTATTATAATATATAGCACCTTAAGTGATGAGAGAGGCTCTGTCGGATAAGAGGACTAAGCAAGAGTGTGACCCTCGGCATTCCAACTGGATCGTGAGCTCAAATCCAGACATAGTTTTATGGCCAAGACAACAGCACTTGCTCACTCAAAAGAAGGAAGTTGCCCAGATAAATTTAGGAATGAGATAAATGCCAATTTGTGCCATGTGAGGAAATAAAACTACACATAATCTGGATTATACAGTGTGGAACTAAATAGTCACTAACAGTCACCAACAGTCACTAAATAGGTTGAGAACTGGGGTACCCAGGTGCAAAACCAATATGCTGGATAGGAATATCCTGATAGGAATAATAAAGACTTGAAAGAGCGAAAAAATAGAAGAAAAACTGGTTTTTCGAAAATGCATCACTTTAGAACATTAATATCTCGAAAAGTATCAGATTTATCGAAAACCTCTACCAAACAAATCTTGGAGGGAACTTATTAAGCTTCATTTTTGATTATGTCAATAGAAAACATTGTTTCCAAGATATAAGCATGTCAGTTATAAGTGGAAAATGCAACTTCCAAATCACCCTCATCCCTTCAGTACATGATGTAGGGGTTCGGATTTTTTATATGCTCACCTCCAAACTAGTGTCAACAAAGCTGCAAAGTCGAAAATTTTGTTCCAAACATTCCCTCCAATTTTCATTGTCATCTAATATATTTTTGCTGAACAGAAAATTTCACTTTCAACACTAAAACTGCTGCAACAATCGTAGGGAAATGCGTAAAATAGTGAAAATATACATCAAATTGAAGATAACTTGATGCTCTATCAGCTTATAATCAGCACGGATTTTTTCATCAATCGTTCAAAAATTATAAGGCCGGAAAGATTAAAAAATTGGAGGCAGAAGTGTTTTTTTTTTTCAAAGAATGTCTACCCTTCAAGAGCGGAACTATGCGAGATATAGAAAAAATGTAGAGGACAAAACTTGTTGGTAATTTTGTAAGCTTTAATTTTGCACGGAATACAAATGTTCATAAGATTCATAGTTTCCGAGATCTATGCGAAAAATGAAAAATTTTACTTTCAAATCACCCTCACCCATTTAACACAGGGGTTAGGTGTGAGGACTTTTGATATGTTAATCCTCTTACTATCCTTGAAAGAGCTGTGGAGTTGAAAATTGTGTTATAAACTTTCCATTCTATACCTTTATTTGAGCATTCGTTGCCTGGACTAGATGGGGAATGAATTTCACAATTTTCATCAATTGAGTTGTCCTAATATCTTAAGATGGTAAAATCGAATACCAAAACTTTGAGCTTTGAATTTATTCTTTCTGTTGTTAATCACTGATTTATTCTAACCAGAATTTGAACAGTTTTTCAAACTTTAGGTGAGAATCAGTTTTTTGCTGGGAGACTTCAGGGTTGGAATTGTGAATATCCAACGAATATTATTGCAGTATGAGGAAAATATAATCATGACAAGGAAATTAGTGTGAGTGTACAACAGAATTTACGCTACAGAATTCAGCTACTCTGTCCCACATCATGTTTTCGATGAATCAAATTTGATTCTACAAATTATCTTTCATTTCAAACACATAGAATAATATCATAATTGAAATACTAATATTATACATCACCATCATCATTACATAATTTTCAACTATATTGATTCTTTACTACAGTAAATGTGTACTTTTCATCGTAACAAAATAAGGAATTTGTTTAGTAACTGAATAATTGCCCCGATTGTTATTGGGAATGTTATTTGTTGAAAGTTATGGTGACAATAGCTGTTATAAATAGCAGTTGATGAACAAAATTGCTCGTGGCAATGAATTGAATTTCAATTTGAATGAGATGAAATTGATGTTGTTCGTGTTATCCATGGAACGTGTCCACAAACATTTCATCAATTCTAAACTCATTGCAATGAATTATAATAATGCGTGTAATTAATAATGCAGCACTTAGCTGTAATTAACTATGTTACATACATGAGATGCCATAGCTTTCCAATAATTATCATGAACAGCACAATATACAATTGATTGGCCGTATGTGATACCAGACTGGAATTTGAAACTGAATGTATAGTTCACTGATGATGAACTCCCAATAGTTCATCAAGAAAATGGTAGATTTAATTAATCCACATTCATATACAATAGAACTATCATGCGCAAAATAGTACAATATTATGTATACTATTGATTATAAATATTGTGGGAACTAAATATGAAGATTGAAAGCTATGAGAATGTGGCCAACATGAGTAGTTTTGGGTGTTCGAGATGCTGTTCCTCTTAAATATTGCAATCTGTGAATAATTTTTCAATAGATGATTTATAAAATTAATATCTGCCTCATAGCTTCAATACAATGATCTTGAAATAATGATTCAATTACATAAGAATCTCCATTTAATAGACCTACCAGTTCAAGTTGCAAACAGGAAACTACATTTCAAAGTGGTTATCAACTTCTTAGAATATAGGCTTGAGAATTTCAATCAGGCCTACTCCTGCATTCACATTTTCATCCAGGTAAACTCTATAGAAAGTAATTTTGTGGAGAATATCAGACCCATGTATTTGACACATTACAGGGAAATTCTCCAGCATAAAATGGAAATATAATATATTCTTAATTGACCGGTAATTTCACATAAACAAGCATCAAACACTCTAGCTTTCTATCTTTTTCATCGGGATGTACAGTATACTGTATTTCCGTTATCGATGGAGAATACACTAGTATTTGGGAATATCTCAAACTTGCATTTTCCTTTCCCACGGAATTGTGCTCTGTCTCCGCATGGACCGTCGTGTCAATATATTATATACTATTCACACATCTTTGAGATTTTTTTCTCAGAAGATTGTGAAACTTCCAGTTTTTGTCCCGTGAACTCCAGAAAATATACAGGATATCACTGCTATCACTGCTTCCTGGTATCACAGGGTAACTGCTATTATCATTAATAGCAGTGTACTATTGCAGCAGTGCCATAAAATTTGGTTAATGAACCTCACTTCAAACTTTTGTACACAACATTATACTACAAGACAGACATTAGCCATTGGATGGCTTTAATCATCACATGTGTGTTTTTCTCAAAATTAATTCCTTAGTAAAATTAAAGGTACCTTTACCTTCATAGAACTACCTCTACAGAAAGAACGTACAAAATGCTGCAAATGATGGGGCTATCATCAGTATAGCAGAGCAAAGCCGTTGAGAGCAAATAATTACAGTTGAAGTAGCTAAGACAGAGAAATAAAAAAGATACATTTTCAGTATTCTTTCCAAATTGGTGATTTGTAATATATTCTGAATAATGGTGAGGACTTTGAAAAAGCAACTATTATTATTCTCTGAAGATGGGATTTTGAACCAGTCAAGTATGATTTTTATGGCAATTCTTATCAAGTAGTTCAATTCATTGAACGGTTTGTGGTCTAGGTTCAGGTATATTCTTTCTATGCAACTATCCGTATATGACATACTTGTTATTATTTATTCAGTTATAAAGAACTGCGATTAACACATCATCTATTAAATGCAGACTCTTCTTTTCCTTCTTCTTCCTTTCACGGGTGAGGCATTCGAAATGCAGACTATCCTTTAGTAATACGAAGAAATTGTTTGACTTTCCCTAACACCGTTTCCTTGGAAGAGAAGTGAAAGCACTACTGAATGTCACCTTGCAGATTGCATGAAAAGTGTTTTCGTATTACAATGGCAAATCCATGCTCTTAGCAATATGGCAGTCACAATGTAGCTGAACGGCACGAGACAATCTACAACAATCGTCTTTTCCTTTGCAAGTTTTTCCTTCCTACCGAATGATTTCAATATTCGAACTTGTCGAAAGCGAAGTGTGCATAAAGTACCATGTTGTCGACCTCCATTATTCTCTTTCTCACGGACTACTGAACTTGGATTTTCTCAGGTACATCTTCTCAACCTATCGTTCGTCTCTAAGATTATGGATTCTATCGAAGAATTCATCTCTATACTCAAATATATGTAGAAAATCGAGATTCCTACTTGCTCAAACTCGAGTCCCTTCTTTCGTAGTTTCTACTTTGATTAAACTCTATTATTGCTTTCTACTTCTCCAATCATTGCTTTGTACGTGAATTTACCGCATTATTCACGTACTGCACTGACATGAGTAGAATATAAATATTTAAAAAGCTTTAATAGCTTCAGCTAAATTTATGTACGGTATATGTTTTCTTGAATTTGTACTATATCAATGACGAAGAGTTCGCTGTTCCACACAGTTTATTATTTTCCACCTTGAACGGTAAAATGAAGGTTTTTTCCTTCTCATTCGAATGAAAAATTATTGTTGTAATTGAAATAAAAATGTCAATTTACAAATTTAGTTCAATACTTCTCCTTAACAGGTTTACATTATATGGCTCATTCAATAGATACATGGAAATAGGATGATTGAAAGTTAACCCGTTACATTCTATTCAATGTATTCGTGATCTTATTTGATGAGTCCCACAGAAGTATCAAGGGGAAGAAACATTCTTCTCCTCATATTGCACTTGATGGAGTATATACGTAACAACAATATTTGCATCCACAATAATTTCACAAGATTCAAGATATATGTGACAGTTTGCGGCTTCAAATCACCCAGGCTTACAATCCAATGCTCCAGGAGTGACATAAATCTTGAGTGGTGCATTATTATGACTGGAAACCGTAGAAAAAAGAGCTGCGCCCGCTTGCTTGAATCGCTGTGTCGCAGATCGCAGATGGTGTGGTAGAAAACTTCCTCTTAAACTTTATAACGTGTTACAAGTTTTCCGGGCCGAATTATTCCATTCACACACAAACACAACTCTTGCACACAAACTTTGTTTCCTGAGTGATAACTTCTAGAAACTTATTTCATTTTTCGAATTTCAAATCTGGAGAATCACTCAATATATTTTGAAGGCGCAAGATTGATATGAGTTTTCCAATTTTACCTTGGGGGGGGGGGAAGTTTGAAGCAAGATGTTCAATGATGTTGATATTAACTTGCTACTGAGGCCTGTATGCTGTAAATTCAGGGTCGAATCCAGCGGGTCAAGTTAGCAACAAAAAGATCGGAGCTGCATCTACATTACAATTTACATTATTTTCTCAATCCTCGTATATGTTCATAATTATATATTTTTCTATTCTCAAAGAAATAAACATTGGTTGATCAATTAATTAACGTTGATGAAGTATTCATCATCCAGTACAGTAGACAACTTGTATTCTGGATTTCATATTGTTATTTATGAATGTTCCGTTACATCTTAGATGTTTCTTCATTTTACTTTCCTTGCCCTATTTCCATAGGTGAGGAAAGTATTGCTTTCCGAAAAAAATTAAGGTACCCCAATTTCCAAATTTCTATACGTTTCAAGGTCTCATGACATGAGTATACATGAGTATACATGAGTATAGCCTACTGATCCATCTCTGGACTGTTGTAGAAATATTATAAATGAAACACTCTTGGGCTTTAGCCCGTGGTACTTTGAATAAGCGACAATAAACAAGCGATAATGTTGAATGTGATAGCCAAAATAAGGTGTACTTTTTCAATGAATTTTTCCACTATATATATAAAGAAAAAAAAGAGTTTTCTTCCATTTTCCGCAAAAGTACAGTATAATGATACTATCGCTATAAATCAGAAATAAAGGATGATACTTCTGCGGTTGGTTTGAGGTCGCGCAGATTGCTTAGATTAGTTAGATTCATGTGCCTGCCATGCATTCCCCGATGTAATTCATGGTAAAGACCACTTCAAAAGCTGACTCCTCTGGATGTATTCCATGAATTTGAGAATCGCTTCCTGGGTTTTAATATTAAATACTTGATATTATTACCTAATGTGAATAAATCATTGGCAGAAAAGTTCTAGATCTACTCATACTCATTTTCATCACGATAAAGAAAAAGATCATTAATTACATACTAAAATATAACTTCAAAATTGAATGGAACACGAGAATGGAAATGAAAATACTTTCAACATGTGAGTTATCTCCTGCCTACCTCAAACTCCTGCAGTGGGAAAATAATGATCAACAGCTGTAAAAATAACGATTGACTGTGTGTATGTTGAGAATTTCTGTGTCGGATACCAAGCTTAAGCGATAGTGAGAGATTGAGATTGTGAGCATGAAGTGACGGGCAGAATACCAGCACACACACACACACACACACACATGCCTCTTTATCAGTACGATTTAACGACACGAAATTCCGTGCGAGCATTAATTTTTAGAGATGCGTGCTGCTACTGTTATTAGAGTAAATCCACCAATCTTTCCCTCTCCTGTAGCCGGCACACATTATCCTTTGTTCGAACTCAGAAAGGAAAGCATTTTCCGGCCATGAGTTTTTATTTTCAGTCCAACATGTCGATGGAGAACATCTGACAAGTAACGATTTCAACATGCACTGCTTCTATTCTATGGCTGCTTCAATCACAAAATAACTTCTCTCCAGTATTACATGCGAACAGAATCATGTGGTAGGAACTAATCGATGCAATCCGATGAGGTCCGCTAATCTGCAGCTCACCATATACTAGCTTCTATAAAGAGAGTATTGACCAAGGTATAGATGGAATAGTAATCTCTTTCAGAATCTTCCATGTCAGATTTCTAAATCTGATTATAATTCATTTCAGCTGAAAATACAAGTACCGTATGTGTTTGGGAAGAGAAAACAAAACTTAATAACTAAGAGTTCTGTGAACAGTAGACCTCACGCAGTTTTTCTCATCCACAAGTTAGTATCTGATGTCACCTGTTCTAGTTGATTCAGTTGAGTCACAATTATTCACAGTTGAATCATAATTTACTGTTGAAAACTGTGATTTGTTTTCTCCAAGTTCAAAAACTCACTTATGTTAATAAACTCAGTTCACGTTTGAATTTGTATCTCATGTGATGATTTATACAGTTCTGTGGTAATCTTTCCATCTGATAGGCTTAAAAATATTTCACTTTTTGTGTAGTTGAGAAGTTGATATTGTGGTAATTATTCATATTGAATGGAAAAGACTGAGAAATTGTCAAAAAAATCACTGATTTATTGATAATTATAGAAAGACCGGTTTCGGTTATTAAACCATTGTCAATCTCTGATAAACTAAAACTAAATACAAGATCAGCAGAATTTATACTGATAGGCGAGTACTGCTATTGGTCAAGGGCATGAACGCCTGCCATTGGCCCAGCTAGACAGTCCCCTTCCACTCAACGGAGTGACAAAATGGCGGCTTAAGCAACAGAATTGCCATGATAACAAAATTTACTTTCAGTACAAAATAAGAACCAAGAAAACAAGTGTGAAAGATAATAAAACAAATACGTTAATGGAAAAACTATTGACTAATGTATGCTTACAATTTCATGATAGAACTAAATTCGTAGTGTTTTATTGGTTGAAATGAATCTGGTCATTAAAACTATACTGTGAATTTCCCTAGATTACTCTTGTTATTTCTGAAGCCTCTGGAATATTCAAAGATCTGCCTTTGTTATTAAAATGCAGAAACTCAACATTCACCTCAACTGTGAACTTGTGATTATTTGATATCAAATGTTCTGCAAAGTTAGATTCCCAATTTTGTTTATTCCAATCTTTGATGTTTTCTTCAATTCTACTTTTGAAACTCCTACCAGTTTGACCCACATAGCAAGCATTACAATCATCACATTCAAGTTTGAACACCCCACTTTTATCCCAAATATCAATTTTGTCTTTACTCCAGCTAAATAGACTATTTAAAATCGGTTTGGTTTTGAAAGCAACATGAAATCCATTCCTCTTCAATTCCCTACCTATCTTATCAGATACAAGTCCTGAATATGGGATTGTTATCCAAGTCTTTTCCTCACAGTTTGAGCCTACAAAGCTAGAATTGATTGGAATTTGTCTATTAATTTTACTCAATAATCTGTCCACCATACTGTCTTCATACCCATTTGTGACAGCTATCTGTTTAATTTTAGTGATCTCAATATCAAAATCATGATGGCTCATAGGTATTGTTAGTGCTCTATAGACCATGCTATTGAAAGCAGCAAGTTTGTGAGAAATAGGATAACAAGAATGAAGAGGAATGATAGATAACATCAGTATGGGTTGGTGTTCTGAAAATAGAAAACTTGTGAAAACCAGTGCTATGATCTATTCTTAAATCTAGAAAATTCAATACACAATCCTGTTCTACCTCTACAGTGAATTTCATACTCTGATGTAATCCATTCACATAGGAAAGAAAATTGTCCAGTTGTCTGTTACTTCCTTTCCATAAGCAAATAATATCATCAACATATCGAAACCAGTAAACAATTTTATCTTTGAAATGAATATTTTCAATAATTCTACTTTCCAACTTATCCATGAATAATTCAGCTAGAAGTGGTGAGAGGTGTGACATTGCCAACCCCTCTCTTTGTTCAAAAAATCTATTGTTAAATTTGAAATAATTATGCTGAGTGCATAACTTCATCAATCCTATCAGTTCTTCTCTGAGTATATGATCATTGATAGAGGCTTTCATTATTTCCTCAGCTCTTTCAAGACTTTCTCCCACCGGAATGTTAGTAAATAAATCAGTAACATCAAATGACACAAGTTTATGAGATGATAGAACAGGAATATGCTTTATATTGTTGACCAACTCCAATGAATTTTTAATACTAAATTTTGGTTGAAAACCTGTTAATGACCGAAAGGTGCTATTCAGTTTGTGAACTAATTTAGAGCAGGGGGAATTAACAAAAGATACCACTGGTCTGTGAGAAGATATTTTGAATAGTTATCGAAATCATTGAATAGAAAGAATTTATAGGTATTAAGCAAACAGCTGTATTGCTATCGCTAGATACAATGTCAACAAACTCGAGATTAGATAATAACGGGTATCCAGGCTACAGTTTTGAACAGCCAAATGAAAAGGAGAATATTATTGCTATTTATTTAATAATATAAAATAATAATTTTTGAGGTTAGGTTCTTTGGTACTTACTAGTCGGCCACCTAAATAATGACCAGATATTTTGGTGGTGGGATTGGAGTTAATCTCAATAAAATTGTTATCTGCAATGAAATGGTTTACCTTACTTACATATTCGTCCTTATCCATTATTACTGTAGTGCATCCTTTGTCATCTTTCAAAATCATCAGGTCATTGGTTTTCATCTTCTTCTTCAAACTCTTCATGATATCTGCCGTCTTTGTGATCTCTGGTCGAATTTCCTTTGTCTTTTCTCGAAGAATTTATTATGTCAGCACATCTGTTAGTTAGTATTTTGTTCTTTGAGGCTTCCCAATTGCTATTGTGGGGTGGTCTTATTTAAATGCCTCACTGATGTATAAAATCTTACACTGAATCCTCGGTGTTGTAATCTCAAATTTATAAGTATGTGGATGAATTCTACAGAGCACCAGACTGAGAGATTCAATATAAGATTTAATTTAATAGTCCAAATCGCGGGAGGCACAAACTCCTGCACACCCTTGATCTGTTTAATGACTATCTCTATGAGAATAATATTCTTTGCAAGTATACGTCGTAGTGTAGCAATTGCTGGACACCAGATTCAGAGACCTTAAATTATTACCTGTATTGTGGACAGTGCACAAAATCAAACAGGTCGAGCAAGGAACTTGGTGCATATAATTTGCGGGATTGCGCCACTAATGAATTCCGACGGTCTAGGCTAGGTTTGATATACCAAATGCCGTTCGGAAGATACTTCGCGGACAGAATCTTTCGTAGTTTCAGGCTCTATTGTATGATTCTTTACGCTGTAACTGTTTCTGCTCTGTGGTAGGAACTTTTATTCCTAAGTCGATGAAGGGCACAGATAGAAGCTAAGATATTAGCAGGTAAGGACAGAGAACGTATGATCTCGATCTGACCCCACTTAATACCTCCACTTAGATCTGTTCCTTGAACCAAATTTGGATAATTTTTTTCAATGATCGTTTTTTGATCGGTGCTTAACAAGTACAAACGTGCCAAACACAAAATCTGAAGGGCTAAAGAAATAATCGAACTCAGGAAGTGAAGTATTAAATTCGAAATATAATGAGCAGTAATAATAATTAATAAACAGTACAGTTTCAAGATTTGATGAACAGGTTTTGAATAATTTTCTGCTGACAGGCTTATTCGAATTAGTGGGATTGTATGTTGCTGGTCTATCATGCACGCTCTTTTTACAAAGTTTAAAATTCTTAAAGATAAATTATAATTCCAAATGATTCAACTAGAAAATATTACAATATGTGAAATTTAATCAGGGTCGTGGTTCAGGCAGATAAGGACAGTTAAACGACCACAAAACTTACAATTATAATTCAGTACACTTATCTTAATAGCGCTTTCGACGTGGCCAGTTTATTTAGCGGAGTAAAATGAAATGAATAAAATGTATGGTGGTTTCTTTGAATTAATTTCGATTCGATGGTTCGTCCCAACTTCAATCTTCAGTACATGGGAGATTTTCTTTATGAATGAATTATTTCCTTCACTAATACAAAATGAATAATAAAATTTAGATTCATGGAAGTAATCGATTGATAGAATAATTTTACAAATATAACGAATAATATTACTTCAGATATAGGCTAACATTTAAAATACATAAAATTAACAAATAAGAATCTCACTAGAAAAACTTTTGATAACTTTTGAGAACAAGGTCTTTACAGTGCAGGCATTGAAAGGGAAGTAGTGTCTCTCGAAAACTTTTGTTGAGCAGTTCCGTCTTACTTAATTTTCATAGAGTTATGCTATTGGTGGAAATAGTATGACGTATACATCATGTCAGAGATGAGTAAGATAATAGTTTTTGCTTTACATTAAATAAACTTAAATTATCTGCCTTTTATAAGTAATTTAATTCTCTTCATATTTCTCCTTATTCAACATACAATGTGTTACCGCATATGATAAGGCCTTTTCTAGTTGCTGATAACAAAAATAGAATATCATGTTTGAATATCATCCTTTTTTGGTGTCATTTTTCTGACCTATGATTGGCCTACAGAGATTTTTACATCAGTCCATGCGGTAGATTCTATAATAATTATTATATAATATTAATATTTCATACAAGAGATTCTTATTACATTAATAAAAAAAATGAATATTATAATTCTTATCAATGATAATGCTTGTATCATGTACATGCTCACTTTTATAATATTCAACATGTTGTATACTTCCATCAATACATTATTCTAACAATAATAAATATATTCTCATTTTGAAACTCTTATCCTTATTACAATAATTATTGGTTTTTAGAAGTATTTATAATAATATCATCGTTTTGAAACGTAAGTTCAGCAGCACAAATAATTCATTTTGACTAATTTCTTGACTGCATTCAAAACAGCTGTTCACTAACATAACAAAGTTGTAACCTCTAAATTTGATGGTTGACCATAAACAATTTACAAATTATTTGCAATAAATTATAATTTTTAATAAATAATTCTTCCAAAATATTCCGTATATAACAGTGCTCTTATCTCAGTCACAGCTGTTGATAAGTGTAATCTTCATTGCTATCAGGTAACATTACATTTGATACTCTTCCTAGCCTCTAACAATAATAATATCTTCTATTACTTAGATTTATTTCATTTCATGGTCTCAATAATTTTAAGATGTCACACTATCAATGCTGCATGCTAGTCGTTCAAGTTGTTGGTTATCCAAATAGCTATGACTACTGTATTTGTTACCTCGTTCTAGTAACTCTGTCTCTGAGGATGAAAATTGGACTTGTGAGAGATTAGCTACCCTATCAGCAAACTTGTGTTGATGTTGAATGATAGGCCTATTATTTAGATAATGGGCCTCCTTGAACAGGATTTCCTTTCTAAACAAACCCTATCCCCCCTGACATGGCTCCGTTTCATTGACGACATATTCCTCATATGGCCTCATGAACATGATACCCTCTTCCATTTCCTCAATCAACTCAACTTCAACTACTCTGTCTCCTTCACCTGGAATATCTCTGAATCCTCCATCAACTTCCTAGATGTCAACGTAATCCTTTCCAACTCCAATGCCTCATCCAACAATACTTTCACCAAATCCTCCCACACTCAACAGTTCCTACACTTTGAGAGTTGCCATCCCTACCACATCAAAAGATCCCTCCCACGTTCCCTCTCAATCCGAGGCCAAAAAATTTGCAGTGATCCCCACCACCTTGACCAGTACCTCAAAAAACTCCACCAATCCCTCCTGAAATGTAACTATCCTGAAAGGTTGTTTCAGAAACAAATCTCCTCCAAAACAGACACTAATTCAACCACAAAAAATTCTCAAATCCCACAAACTCCAAAGCTCTGTACTACCTACTTCCCTGGAATCGAAAACCTCAAGCCTGTCCTTAAAGATCTGTTTCATGTCGTCTCCTCCAATCCCTCTACCAAACACCTTTTCCAGCAACCAACCACCCTCATTTACAAGCAGCCTCTCAACCTCAAAAGAATTTTCAATAAAAACCAATTACTCACCTCTGATGAAATCCCAACTCCACCTGGTACCCTACCTTGCGAACGCCCCCGCTGTAAAACCTGCCCTATCACTAATCCTTTCATTTCCTTTACCAGTCCTATCACCAACTACACCCATCAAATCCATCAATCCAGTAATTGCATCTCCAAAAATTGCACCTCCTTTAATTTCACCTCCAAAATTCTACCTCCTTTCCTGCAACTTTTGTCCTGCCTTTCACATAGGTGAAACCACCACTGCCCTAAACCTCTGGATCAACAATCACAGGGCTTCCTTTAAAAATAATACTTCCCTACCCATCCCCACCCATGGCTCTGAGCACAACAAGAACTTTGACCAATGCTTCAAAGTCAAAGTCCTTGCCACTCTCCCTCCCACAACCCCCTCCATAGATGACAAGACGAAAGAATTGGCTTTTATTTGTGTGCTTGAAGCTGCTTCCAGTCCTGGTCTTAACAGACAGCAATAGTACCATAACTATCAACTCCACACCAACTGTCCAATTAAATTGAAATACATTTCATCATATATAAGGAATTTCACAGCTATCAAATATATAATAAATTTTCAATAAAAATTAAAATTAAAATTAAAATAAAAAAAATATAATTCCAATTCAATTCCATTTCCTAATTTTATTCTACTTCATTTCGGGTTTCTAATTTCAAATCTTCTCTTTTCCATCAATTCATAATCTACACCTTTCCTTATCCATAACCCACTCAAATTTGAAATCTTCCGCTTGAAATAACCCATCATGGCCCACCAACTAATCCCATACTGCTCCTTCAATCAGTGCGCCTCCGTTCGTCTGTGCTCTATGGTCTACACAACATCTCTACCGGGTCTCTGTGGTCACGACCGTTAGAATGTTCAAATCTGCACCACTCCACTTCCTGGTTGATTGACAAAGGGGGCCCAGCTCCCGAAAATTCTCGTTTAAATGTAAGTTTTTGAGTGTTTTTAATCTATCCGTGTCGTGTGTATCCTGTTTATATTTATATTATAAAACTTTAAAGTGTTCTTTGTTATATATATATATATTATATATATATATATATATATAGTGATATCAGAGTATGGAGGAATTCCTTTTCTTTTCATATTATCTTTAAAATTCAAAATTTCGAAAAACTTTGTGTATATATCGACGCGCAGTTGGTATGAATGAAATTCTCAATTCTTTTTGGCAGCGACTGAAAATGAACCGATTCGAATGGAACCCTATAATAGGTGTGAAACAAGCTTTGAGGTGGCAACTTACGACAGAAAAAATATGTTCAACATGTGTGCACAAACATACATGTTGTGTCATCAGCGAAAGGCTTTGAACAAAAAACAGCCGTTTGACTTTTAACATAGAACCAATCACTAATAACAATGGAAATTACTAATTATAATGATAGATAAATAATTCAACTCCAGATGAAGCAGCGAAGTTGGCTTCCAGGAATCGATTTTGGAAGCACTAAATTCAATATTTGAAAACGTGGGTTGCAAAGGGTTTCATAATTTGGAAGGTGATTTAAATTTCGATTGAAGTACACTAGACTACGCAAATTGCGCATGTAGATTGAGCGGGTGATAATGTACTTATGTTTTAATAGAGCTGTTGACTTTCGTGAATAGAGCTGATGAATTTTGGAGAAATCTTCATGTGGAGACGGTAATTTCACGGAGAACGTCAGCTATTCGAAGGACATGAGAGTAGCAAGCAGTGATCCTTTAAGACTTTATTCCTCACCACCACCTACTATCAGCTTCTTCCCCTTCCCAATCAACTCCTTTTGATGTATTTTGATGTACCTCATCTTGAGCAGCAATGAAGCGCTTTGTTCCTGGACACAATCCTTAATAACGCTCATGTTCATCATCATTTATGGAACAATGCAACTGACGTTCAGTACAAGTACGTTATACAAGAATAATCAGAGTTATTGACTAGGATCTAATTATTGTCCTGCAGTAGAACAACATGTGAATGTCGGTTGTTCGATAGTCAATCATGTTTTTATAATGAAAACAAGCTTTACGCTCGTTCAGTGTAACTTATAAACTATTCAATTTATTATTCCCATACAAGTAGTGCCATGTCAGTTGTCCGTGCTTTGGTGTTATTCAATAATTCCGAACGTGTTTACACAAGCTAGGTGCTACAAATAACGCACCAACATTCCGTTCACCTGTACAAACAACGCCCACTTCATTCCTCACAACATATATATTCAGGTCATATAACATATTCATATTTATATATTTGGGTCATATAACATATTTATATTCATTGTGATCATTTTCATGTTCCCAGTCCTAATTTCATGGGAGTGAATCAATCAGTCTTGCATTAAACTGAATCTGATCTTTTATTACTTGCTCCATTGCATTTTTTCACCTATCAATGCAATTATACAATATAATATAACATAATATATCATGGAATAATCATAGCAGGAAACTGAATAAAGACTATGCTCCAAATTCACAATTACATGTATTGATAAATACAATACTTGTACTTATAGAATTATTTGTACATCCATGACAGTCATTGTCATGCTGTATTTCATCGCCATGATATTATACTGTGAGTATGAGTATTGAGAGTTTATTCATATTCTGTTATTGGTGCATAAATATCATTTCAAATTATAATATTATTCAATATTCAACAGGTTTTCATTTGATCTACGAATGAATAAAAGAGTATGAATGCTAGCTTTCCATTGCACAGAGAAATCAGAAATATGCTCAATTTATTATAGGTAGTTGATCGAGGGAAGTGTGATCTAAAATTCAAGTCGACGGCTTTGCATTTCTATTTATGTTTATATGTTTATATTTTTGTTTATATTTATATTTATATTTATGTTCCGGATTGTCAGCGAAACGCAGCAATAGATTTTCATGAAATTTGACAGGTATGTTCCTTTTTGAATTTCGTGTAGACGTATACATAAGGTTTTTGAAATTTTGCATTTCAAGGATAATGAAAGAGGAAAAGGAGTCTCCTTTGAACACCAATATTACCGTAAAAATCAGACTTTAGAATATTATTCAACAACCCAAACAGCCATTAGTTGTTTACACACCGATATGCCGTCAAGCACTGCCGTTAATGATTTGGAAATATTCAAAATAAGTTATTGAGGTATCTTTATTTCAAAAAGTATAATTAGTCGAGGCGCTGGCTTACAATGAGCATACATGAGAGAGGCAGAGAATTTGAACAATTGTTTCAGATTATTGTAAGGGTGTCTTTAAAGTGTATGGAACTCGATGTCGTCACGTCCCAGGGTGGTCGACAGATTGGTGGGGAGGGAGGTAAGATGTAAAAAACGCGCGCTTATAAAATTTGCCTGCCCTGCAGTAACTATTCATAGTACAGCTTTGACTTCTTTCTAAATTAATATTATCTACATATAACTGACTTTCAATATGGTCCTCTACATTTTTATGATAAACCGCATAGTTTTTCTATAATAATAGCACAAGGACTACCTTATTATTTTATCTTTCAATGTTATTACATTAGTGTTACTTGCATTGTAAATGAATAAATAAATAAATATTGGAGAATTTGCATAACAGTTCGTCGACTGTCAGTATTTCTCATCAATAGCATCAATGCTCCCCATTCAAACAATGCTGACACATTGATGTTAATCTTACTATAATTTGGTTACAGATGAAGATAATAATGTTGATGATTGCTACAAATTTCAATCATGCTGGACATTTTTGCTTTTGATGCCAGCTGTTATTATTATGTGAAATAAGCTCTCATTGAATGAAATCATAATCATTGAAGTCAATATATACATAGTAAGCAATTTCTGTTTGAATATGTGTATTTGTGGATATGTATGTATTTCGGACGGATCTCGAAAACGGCTCTAACGATTTTGATTAAATCAGGAATATAGTGGGTTTGCGAAAAAAAACATTATTTTGGAGCAGGTCTCAACTCTGGGAAAATTCGCTGAAGGATTATTGGTCCCTCAAGTAGCAGCTGATCAGAAAGTTTTCCATACTCTGTTGAAAACGTAAGAGAGAGTGAGCAAATGGAAAAGATTTAGTCCAGACAATATAGCCATAAGAAAGTGGGTGTGCTTGCAATTTATATTGTAGTTCTGATTTTTCAATATATTATTTGGGTACACAAGAGAAGTCCAGAACCAGTTTCTTCATGCAAAATTTCCTTGTGCTAGATACAGAGTGGCCCAAAAACCTCGTATTTTCGGCTCATTTTCCAGTTTTCAGCTATTTATGCCAAATCTTGTAATCGGACAGGAAAACTTGCTCTTGCCTTTCTTTATCATAGATTATAAAATTCTGAATGAAATGAGATCATTCGGAACTCTCTATCTTCAATGAGTACTGAGTTATGATTTTTCAAAAATGAATGAAATTTGAAGAGAAAAATCAATTTTGATGAATTTCAGTTTTCGATCGACAATATCTTCCGATTGTCACCATTTAGATGTATAATTCAAAATCCCTTCGGGCGTATTTTTGTGCTCTACAATCATCTGAGATCAGGTAGATCGCTCTATCTTATAAAGATTTCCAGGTACACCTGATAACAATGATCCTTGTATTGTGGAAAACACCTAATTTTCAGCTTCAACCATCATCACCAACTAGATTGTCCTCACATTGATATTTCGCACAATGACATAACTGCATGAGATTATGTTCTATGAGAATCACCCGTTAGATGCACTTCATTTCAGTATTTCCTAGTGGAGAGGCGCGCTTAAGGACACCTCAAGGATCAAAATTTCAAACACTTATAACTTTTGACACAATGCTTAGATTTCATCGTACTGCACTTCATTCTTCTCGGCTCGTTAAGGCGGTCCAAAATCAATAGCATCTATAACTTTTCTCATGTCGTTCCACAGGACTTCCATATTTCGATTGTGTTTCCAATCTTCAAGAATGGTGATCCGGAGAATGCTTCCAATTACAGAGGAATATCGTTTGGTAATACTGGAGCAAAACTGTTTACTGGTCTCATCTTAGAAAGGCTGAAAACGTGGATCCATCATCACAACATCCTGAACGAGTTCCAGGCGGGTTTCAGACAGAACTACTCAACAGTGGACAATAACTTCAGTTTGATGGCCATTATTAAAATGCACCTAGCAGTTAAAAGGCAGAAAGTCCATGCCGTTTTTGTCGATTCTTCAGCTGCATTTGATAGAGTGCACAGGCATGCGCTATTTTTCAAACTATCAGAAATAGGTTCATCAACAAAGATGATAAAGATTATCCAGAGGATATACAGCAACACATCAGCCAGGGTATGGAGCTCTGAAGGTCTGTCTGATAGATTCTTCACAAAGACAGGTGTCGAGCAAGGCTGTTTACTTAGCCCAATTCTGTTCTCCCTCTTCCTCAATGACATAGAGGACGATATGGAAGGAGGAATAAGACTGAATAATGTGTGCATTAAAATGCTTGCCTATGCTGATGATGTTGTCTTGTTGGCATCAGATAAACTGAGTATGACCAGAAGCATTAGAGTACTGGAGGATTATTGTAGAAAGTGGAACTTGCTGATTAACCTGGATAAGTCCAAAATCGTCATCTTCAGAAACGGTGGAAGGCAGAGGAGGCTTGAAAAGTGGTGTTTTAAGGAGAGGCCAATAGAGGTTGTTAACTCGTATCTGGGAGGAAGATTGTCCACAAAGCTATCATTAAAAGAGAATTTTAGAGAAAAATCACTCTCAGCAAAGATTACTATGAATCACTTCAATGATATCCTCCTTAATAATTCAGTAACATTTTAATAAAAGCTACAAATCTTCGATGCAGTAGGAAGGTCTGTAATTTCTTACGCAGCACAGGTGTGAGGAGGAAGAATCTCTGATGTGGTTGAAAGTATCCAGCATTTCTTCCTCAAGAAGGTATTTTGTCTTCCATCTTACACCCCGAATCCGGCTTTGCTTCTAGAGACCGAAGTCTGTCCAATCTTCCTACACAAAATAAGGGTACACCGTCAGTTTATAAAGCGATGTTTGAATCTGCATGAAGGGAGATATCCATGTATGCTATTGAAATTGATGATTCGAAGAAGTCTATTTCTGTATGATGACTGGAGGATTCTGGATGTCTTATTTGGCATTCCATGGGAGGAGATAGCAGCAGGTAGCTTGAACATCGACCAGACGATTGATAGGATTGGAAGTAAGCTGCGAGATCAACAGATGCAGCGGGTCGCCATGAGCCAGCGGTACACCATTCGCCAAGAGCTCAATCATTGGAATGATTACATTTCTAAAAATTCCAGCTCTCAATTCATCAAGTGGTTCTTCAAAGCAAGAAATGAATTGATCCGACTCAATAAGTATTCATTGACTCTGCTCATTGTGCAATAGGGGGAGGAGGAGGATGTCAAGCATTACATTGGAAAATGTCCCATACTCGTCGAGTTCAGATGGCAACACTTTGGCAGGACAGCATTGTCACGGGAAGATCTGAAGAACTACCTAAACGGAGATGACTGGCTAAAGATAGGTGCATACTGTGTTGGTGCATGGAAATACAGACACTACTTCTTGATTTCAGAGTTCAATGGATAGTGCGTTGTGAACTGTTGAATGAACACTAAGGGAAAAGTATTTGAAAAACAAGAATGTGTAATTCTGTATGGAGTCTACTCATGACAAACCTCACCCTGACGATCGTTGACCAATGCTTGTTATAACTAGAATTATGTTCTTGTATAATATTATCTAGGAAACAATGTTAAAATAGAAGCAATTATTCATTCATTCAATCAATCTGTGGTCGAAATTCTTACGATTGTTACCATTGGATCACCTGATTATGTACATGTACTATAGTTATTATGTTCCAACTTGAGCTGCTATCATTAAACTCATAAGATGCCACAATACTGAAGTCATGAAATAATCCATAATATTCAATTTCACGTAGACGATATTGGAAAAATATATTAATCTTCGAATTCCCTGATGTGAATGAAGTATTTGAGCAAATAGTTATTGGGCAAGGAAAATGTGATGATTACTCATTACATTTTTCTTGAAGAGACTAAAGTTTTTTCTCCCTTATTCTTGTGAGTAGAAGTGGGAATAATTGGAAAAGATGTTCAATTCTTTTTCTGATTCTAGCTGGAATTTCTCCTTATGATATTGTGCATCCTAATAATAAGAGAAGAATAATGATCATTCCATAGATACTCATGCAAACATTAGTAAGCTCAGACAAGAAAAATGTTCAGCTTTGTTGTTGGGTGTTAAGAAACTGATATTGCTCGTTAAATGAGTTCCATAAATAATACAGAGGATCATTGAAGCTTGGTTGGGAAATACTTGTATCTCAAAAAATGAATTTCGCTCATGTAAGGCGGAGTACAGCAACTCCATTCACTGACCTATACTGTCTGAAATATAAGCCGAACAAGGCTGCATCATAATCTCCCTCACAAAACCTTGGGAAATTGGTTTTGGAAAGCGATATTTATTGAGTAAAACAGAGAAGAAAATCCAGCTTGTTTGTTCTGGTGGTCGTTCCTGATGTTGCTTTTTTATAGTGACTTGGTTCATCAGAGCAATTCTCACTCCTGAGGGAATAGAAGTTTCTACAGAAATTCCACGTTAAATATATTTGATAGTCCTTCTCCTTGTTCATTGGTAGCGATCATAAATTAATAAGTACAGCAAAAGTTGAATCTAGTACATTCAGTGCAACATCAACAAAAGACAATATCTATATAGCACTTGTTTTCAAACCATTGAATGAAAATTGTAACATAAAATTATAACATGAAGGTATAATTGAAAAAGTAATTCTTCCACAAGCACTCTTTTACTACAGCAGAATATTCTAAAACAACAATATATGAGCACAATATTATAAACATGCTCCACAAGGCTGTACTGAAATGTTGGAGAATTTGAAATAGGCCTCTAACATCCTCGGTAGATCCAGAATCTATAAATGCAAAATTGCAAGTTAATCAGTTGAGTAGTTCAGACATGATGATGCGTCATTCGTGAATTTCCTATACTGTACGTGTATTAAGCCGATATATTCCTTTATTCTACCATAGACAAGCATGGGATGAGTTTAATTTGTTGATTGCTTGACTATGATTTTTAGCCTGATTCACTTCCAAGAACTTTCAATCTATCAAGCAATCAATGATGTAAAACTAGCTGATGAAGATGGAAATGGGAAAAGGCGAGGATTTGAGCATTCTTTCAGAAACAGATTTTTAAAATGATCAACAAAATAAAAGAGTCCAAATAACTATGTGAATGAGTTTATGTTCATGTTCGTGTGATTGTTCTTTATAATTATTCAAAAATTGTTAGGTCATTGTTATTATGAAATTTAAATTCCATTCATCGAATTATGAAATGATAATGAGCAAATACACTTTATGTTCACGTGACTGTTCATGATGACCAAAAATTGATAGATCATTGTTGTTATCAGATCAACTCTAGATTTGGAAATTCACAGTGGGATTATCGAGTCATAACCAGCGAAATAATCAGTACGCCTGATAGACGCTACCGTGCTGGTCGTGTATGAGTGCAATTAACACTGTTAAGCGGCTTTAACATTAGAGCACTTAACAGGCTCCACCTTCCTGGTGTTGTGGGCATCATGATGAGGTGGTGTGGTGAGGGAGGGAGTGGGTTCGAAACAGATCCACTCAAGAGTCGCCAGCACAACTATGTAGTGGGTGAAGGCTGAAGGGTTCCCGCGTCCAGATAAACCCGGATCAGATCTGTGAGACACTGAATTATTCCGCATGACAGAGGCAGGGTTCGGTCGCCTGATTGATGTAGCCACGTCACGGTGGCACTGCGTCAAGCTCCCTCTCATGGCTGCTGGGTTGATCACCGCTGCGACTGCGTCACAAAGCTATAATTATTTAGCGCATCGATTGGCACACTCTCGGTCCAGCCGGCACTTCAGATGCTGCTTATTTTATTAATTTCCTCACAGTACCTGATGTTGGGAAGCCGAGTTAAGGTATTTTATTCGGAAATGTGTAGAAATGTATAGAAATTTAATAGTTCAATAACAAAATTGAAACTGATATAATCTTCATTTTGAATAATTCAACATAAAGGTATCGAAGGAAGAGTTCTCAATATGGTACTCAATGACGTTCTATACTGGTCGTCAAGGGAAACACAAAAAAATTGTGAAGTAGAAGACTCATTTGGCACGTTATGATATAGGAAAGGACCTAGAAAAGTTGATCCTATTTCAACCATGATTTAGACATTGACAGTACGGAGACAACAAAATAATGGTATGATACGTCTTCAAAATTTTATTGAAACTACAGGTTTCCCATACTCTAATGGAGAAAACTGCGCTGATTCGTGCTAGTTCAGTAAAATTCAGTTAATGTGTTAATTATCTTTTCTCACCGTGAAATATTTCTCATTGAATCTCATCATCATCACTCAGACTCATAATTTCATCATCACTCATTGATGTCATGATTTTTCTCTGAGCGTGAAATTACACTTGTGCTTGATACCCATTGTCCAATAATTCGTCATACTTCGCTCGAATTTGCCTCCAAGTGCACAGTTCTATTCAACAATTTCAAGTACAGCAATGTTTTCATACATCATTGGTTTAATTCATCATGGTCTTCGGCACAGTGTAAGATAAAAACTCTTTCGTTCATTATGAACTAGGATGTATGTATAACTAGTGTGTACCGTACCCACTGACCTACAAACCGCACTCGTATTTTCATTTGGGAAATGTCAAAGGGGATCGTTTTCCTCTACAGCAATTGGCTGCCCCATCAGCTGATATCAATCAAACTAAGCCGACCAAGTCAGAGGACACGCAGAGCCGAATACATTACATGTGCTTCAGCTGCACCCGGCTTACTGCTCATTGAGAGACACTCTTGCGCTCTGCCAAAATCGGCGGGCGTTTGTCGAATTCCTCTGAGCGCCATTCGACGCGCAAATACCTCGCAAGCGGAAGCCTCTCGCAAACGAGCAGAAGTGGTAACAAGCTCTCTGCCATTTGATTTCTCCCTAGTAGCATATTCGATGAGATTTGTTGAGAAGAAATGTATTGTTGAAGAATGGATACTCGCTTTGGAAGAATCTAATACTGTTGAATAATAATGAAGTACACAATAATAAACTTACAAGAATGTTTTCGGAATCAATAGAGATACAATAGATTGTAGTTCCTTCAAATATTGTGGAAACTGCAAACTATTGTATCTACAAAACATTGTAGATACTTCTTACAATGGTTTTTTCATACTATTCAAATAGGTGCACTAGTACACAGGATGAATAAAGTTTATGTTTATATATTATATCACACTGAATGAGAATATTTTATTTTGGAAAGGGAATTAGAATGTTTAATGGGTGAAAACAAGCTTATTCGAAGAATAACGTCTCGAGTTATTTCAGTATGAATTATTCAGTTGATTTCATTATACTGTCATACTCGTACAAGATGAGAGAACAAAAATAGAGAAATCACTTAATTGTGAAGGTATGAGATTAATTTCAATAAAATCCTGTTAGATTTGAATGGCAAACTGAAGTCACCCAGTTTTTCCGATTACAGTATTAATTCATCTATTCATTCATGGATTTTGAAAATAAACTGGTTTAAACATGCGAGATAGTGAGTATTTTGCCGTTACATCCCTCTCAGAAATGGCTATTCACTGTTTCACCACCTCCATTGGAATAATAATTATAATCGCTCCTGAATTGATAAGTGAATGAGAAACGAATAAAGTTACAGATAAGAAACATTGGAGTCGGATAGAATAATGAATGTACGAGGGTCATATTTTTCAACCTCCGATTACATATCATAAGACACAGAAAAGCTGATCAGCTCATACTTTTCACATAACGTCCTGTAATTGGTGTGGCAAGATCATCAGTTAATGTTGTCGAGTATAACAGTATAGATCCGAAACATAGCTACCAACATTTAGTCTACTGCCAAGTGCTAGTTGCGTAGCGTTACTTGTTTTTGAAAGCAAAAGACATAAATTGTTCAGCGTAAATCTAATGAAGGATGATTCAAGTTCACACAGGAAACATTATGAGTGATGATTTTGTGCGTGAATGGTTTCAAAAAATTGAAATGACTTCCGGAATCGACGTGATCGATGACAACTCAGTGCTGGTGTAACCAAACGGCTTCTCCAACTAACCAATCGGGATAATTTCGATCACCCACCATATAAACTAGACTTGGTCACTCTTGGTCACTTAGTAACTCCAACCTTCCCCCAGAACTTAAGAGACAACTTTGAGGGCAGAACTTCCAAAACTAACGAGGAGCTCCATAACAACGTCATAATCTACTTAAAGTCATTTGGCGGCAGTATTCTATGAAGAGGATTTTGGTAGGCTGGTCCACTGGTATGACAAATGCATCGACCTTCACGGCAATTATGTTGGAGAATAATCATAAGTTCAAGTGGCTTCGAGTGAAAAATGATTCTTTCATGTACATTCGTCTCTTATTTTTGGCCAGTCGGAAGTTGAAAATAATGAACCTCGTATATTAGCTTTATGGCATGTCGGTCTATAGAGTGTCCCTGGCTCAATGGTTTGCTCTGATCAAATATGCAGCCTATTTGTTCCCAAATGCAAGCGGCGCAGTTCATAGTGACATGTATTTGACGTCAAGTCAACACGTCCTATTTGTATTTCGCAACCAAATATCCATATGAAAGGATAGGCAATTTATTGTAACAAAGGATTTCCATCAAAATCACTCTTCAGCATTGTTATGCCGCTACTTCAAAAGATACAATTTTCAATCAGCGGGTGTGTATTCAATTATCCCACTGAACGGTGACAAAAAAGGGCTCTTTCAAGTGTCAGAACAGCGACTTCATGAGTTGGCGAGGGTACAATGACGCTTCAATATTTCTTTGATGCTTCAGTGGTTTCGATAAAATCGACTGATCGTTCTTTTGTTTTGGCTGTCATGCATCGCTTTCTGCTGAAGAGTGACGTGGAAAATTTCTCATTGCTTGTGTGATGCCGTCACGTAGAGACCGCACACTGTCACCTCTTGTCATTTGCATTCTGTCTGCAATTATTGTATTTGCCGTTACTTTACAGTAGCCAATCTCGGTGCTCCAACATGAAATGGCGTTCTTTGAGCTTGGCGGTGAGCGTGAATAGTTCCTGGGGGAGAAGAATGCGCATTTTATGACTGGTTGCTAAAACATGTTTGATGAAGGAGTGTGATGTATGGTTACATCAACATTCTTTTAACAAGAATTGAGTTCTCATGTATTTTGAAGTTTCAAACATAACAGAGTCATTCAAAAGTTAAAACTTGTAATGTATTTGAAATTTGGGTAGATGTAAAAATCCCTAGCTGAAGTACTAATAGGTCTGAGTAAAGTAACTGGCTAATATCGCCAATGAGATAACAATAAAGATTAGATAGCATCAGCTTGTTCTGGCTAAACGGTACAATAACCTAAAAAGGAATTGAAATAATTTTTTGCTAATATATAATATTATATAAAATTTTTGAAGATTGAGGTTAGGTATAAACATTCAGTGATCGGAGACCTAACGATCGACCGAGCCAAGCAACGTAGAATCTGACCAAACCCCTTGGCAGAGATCTATTGCAGCAAAACGGTATGCAATTTGAAAGAACAAATGGTCACGTGGCTAACTATTAGGAAGCATGAAATAAATAGTAGTATATAGAATATTAACTAGCATGTAGAGAGCATACTTAAAAAACCTAATAAAAATAATTAAATGTATCCAGGAAATAGGAGGTTACCAAGCGCATGAATACTGAAACAATTTGCATGCACCAATCACATAATGGCAGTTAATAGGCGGCAATAGTATGCCAATTCAAAAATATTTATATATATTTCTATAAATGATTGGGATTTATGTAAAAATGTTATATAGTCTATGTTATGGATATGGCCCGAAGGCAAAGAAATTATTAAACATACAACATAAGTAATAATTTAATATTTTAGTACGATCTATTTGAACCTTAAATGGCGGAGGACTAGGATATTCAAATTTTATGTAAATTTGAAAGTCGGAAATAAGAATTGTAAAATTGAGGAAGGAGAACCATCACTCGCCTGCCAAATGCCACCATGAGAGGTCCCTAAATATTATAGAGCGTAATACCTTGCTATAACTTGTAAAAGCTAAAGTTAGTTTGAATTATTAAATTTCTTATGAGACTTTGTGATGCTCTTATAAAGCAAAAGTCATTTTCATTTTTAAATAATTTTTGTAACCCCTTGGAAGAGACGATTCCGGCTACCATAGTCCAGGACTACCAGGAGTTGGATCGACATCAGCGGCTCATAAGAAGATTTCGACACGTGAGTGAAAAAATTGAATTAGTGATGGGCGCCCTTAGTGCTTCGAATTTATCTAATAATCAAAGCTAGCTCGTCGAAAGGGTTTTCTTATAAATTAAGAATTTAATAAAAAATACTTGTGCAAGTAAATATAGTATTAAAGGTATTTTATTAAAGGAATAATGAATCAGTACATTTCAGAAAATTCTAATAAATCAAAGAAGTATAAAATCTAGGCTGTTAAAACATATTCATATGATCTTTAATTTTTTTACAATAATTTGCGATAGTTTGTTGTAGCTCTGATTCACTAGATGAATTGCTCTACTTATTCCGTCAGGTGCCGAATCTTGCACCCTGAGATAAAATATATATTCATTACAAGGAAATCTACTAGATACTAGAGAATTTAATATATATATTTGGATCATTGGTTGCCAATTCATCAAGTTGTTTTTAAGGAACCTATTTTTAATAGAATTGTCCAAGTCGACAAGTATTAGCAAGCTTATATCGCAGCTACATGCAAAAGGATGCATATGATTTAAAATAAAGGCACATGGTAATGTTTCGTGCTATAAATCTAGAGTATAATGTTTAGCCTGTGATATTTTACTGATTTCAATTATTGTTCTATTTTTATATTATATATATATTTTATCGCTCTTTATATTTTTTGCCTTGATCTATTTTTTGCAATATTTGTTAATATATGTATCAAATTGTTTATGGTGTGCAATTTATTTTATTCCTCAACACTATGGGATAAGTATCATATATATATATATATTTATTTTTTCAATGAATTACAAGAATTATAGGGGAAGCTCATACCTGGGCCTATAAAGATTTTTATGAGACTATGTCCTATTAAAAAACCATGACCTAATTTTTATAATTATATATCAAATATTTCATGCTCTACCGACTAATGCCAAGCAGGAGGCTAATCGTTATTTAAATATAAAGAATAACGTCATAAACTATGTCTGCTTCATCAGAGATTGATATCGGATCATTTTAGACATATTCAACATTGGAATATCATCAATACAATATTCGAATAGAAGAATTTATCCGCAATACCTATAAATCCTATTCCTGTCGTTTTAGAAGTTTTTATGAGGAGTGCAATGTTCTTGAATATTTTATGTGGAATTTCGACTTTGAAAATGAATTTTTGAATTCAAAAGCTATAATAAATCATATTTTCACTTTCTTTGCCCTATTACCATAGGTAGGGAAAGTATTGCTTTCCAAAAAAAATTAAGGTACCCTAATTTTTACTTTCCTTGCCCTATTACCATAGATAAGGAAAGTATTGCTTTCCAAAAAAAAATTTAAGGTACCCTAATTCCATGTTTTCTATACGTTTTATGGTCCCCTTAGTCCAAAAACATGATTTTTGGGTGTTGGTCAGTGTGTGTGTGTGTGTGTGTGTGTGTGTGTGTGTGTGTGTGTGTGTGTGTGTGTGTGTGTCTGTGAACACGATAACTCCATTCCTAATCAACCGATCGACTTGGAAACTTTAAACTTAAGGTCCTTATACCATGAGGATCCGACAATGAGGAATTCAATAAAATTCAATTCAAAATGGCGGAATAAATGGCAGATAATGGCTGAAAAACCTGCTTTTCACGGTTTTCTCGAGAACGGCTCTAACGAATTTCTTCAAATTCATACCCTAGATAGCTATTTATAAGCTCTATCAACTGTCATGAGTCTCATTTCTGGGAAAATTGCAGGAGCTCCGTAATATTCCTGAGAAGAATGAATTTTGTTAAATTTCTATCACGATTTTCTCGAAGATGACTTGACCGATTTTTTTTCAATCCATACACTGTATATATATCAGCTCTATCAACTGGAATGAGTCTTCTCCCTGAGAAACTAACAGGCGGTCCACCCCATCCCTGAGAAATTTACTTTGTAGCCTCCTTCTCGTGCGTGAGGTAGGTAGGTAGAACAGTTTATTCAAAAGAACACATGTCGATATTTTATTTGTAGAACAGCTGTTTTGACAACTTTCAAAAAATCCTCAAATTTCATAATTCAAACAAAGGAAAATGTACTCTGAACACAATAACAATAGTATAATCGTAGTTTTAATTATTTAGCCGCCAATCGGCATAATGTTATTCCCCTAAATTATCCTCGTTTAAGAATGAGGCTTATAGATCAATAAGCAAGGAAATTTGTGTGAGTGGACCACACCAGATTTTCTTTAACTTAAAAGTAGCCTAATAATTATTAAATTTGGTCCATTTGTGAGAAAATTATGTAACATTCCGACTAACTCATATTTATCAGACATGTCTTTAAAAAATATTGGGATTATTTTTTCCATCTTTGAGTTTCTTGTGAATGATAGATTGAATTGGATAATCTAATAATTACTGATAATTTTATCAGTTCACATTACCTAGCAGTAGAGGCTCAAAAATTTCTTAGCATTTACATACTGTCACGTTATTTTTGTCAATAACGGGTTGCCCTGCTTGGCTGCAGTCGGTAGAGCATGAATAACAAAATATATAACCCTTGTTGTGGTTCTTAGAATATATATAATACCAATTTCTTACTGGCTCGCCCAGGAGCTCCCGCAGTTCTCTGCTCTTGCCGGTTACTGACGTCGGCTGCTCCAACAGTTCACAATTTCTGTGACTGATCTGTCAAAATCCGCAAGTATAGATGCGAGAATTTGCACTGCTGCAACTTAATGCTATAATTTTGAGATTCTTCTGGTCGTATTTAATGATATTGGATAATTTATATAAATCTCTGGAACGTATTATTTCCAAAGATTTGATTATCAATACTGTATATCGCTGTCTTAACCAACTTATTCGGTGAAGAATACAGTCGGATGGTAATCTTATTAATATTTCAATACTTGTAACTAGATAGATTATAACGAGATTGGTCATGCATGGAGATAGGGAAACAAATAAAGGATACACCATAAAAATTGATATAAATATATTACACAAATTATCAACGAATGAATATATATATAGAGCAACAAGCAAAAAAAGTAAAAATAAGAACAAAAATATATATCTAAAAAGTATCACAGATTGGCTCACTTATTAGGTTTTTTTCTTTTTAAATCATCAATCATATGCATTCAGATTATGCAGCTCAGTTATCGACTTGCTGTTGCTTGTCGAATAAAATCTCATATAGCTTCTTTCCAAATTGATATAAATAATTAATTAATAAAATATAAATCTCAAATATATATATATATATATATATATATATATATATATATATATCAGGGCTAAAAGTTCGGCCTCTGATGGAAATTAGATAAATCAATAAATTTATTCATGAGCTTCATTTATCTCTTTATAATTTGCTAATAAAATTAATGATCGAGTGAGCATATATATTATAACTTTAAATTTAAATATTTCTTTCATCTGTGCATCCTTAGACATGTAAATCTGATAAAGTTCTTAATTGGTAAAATACGTTTTTGTACTTTTCAAGATTTGCGCAAGTTTTATATTAATTTCAATATTTATATAACCTTTGGACGAGCTAGCTTTTTAAATATTGTTTCACTCGAAGCACTGAGGGCGCCCTAGATTTATATATTTCTCGTTAATTATCACTCACGTGCTGAAATTCACAAGATGATGATGGCGATCAGAATTTCCCGTCGTCTTGGGTTTTCTGGTGGCCGAAGTCGTCTTCTCCAAGGGAATAAATAAATATCTGAATGACTTACACCTTAATACGGCATCACTAAGTCTTATGAAAATAAATTAATGGATTTAAACTTGAATCTTTGAAACGTACAATTTAACAAAACAGGTACTTGTGCTCTATAAATTTAGTGACGTTCCATGGTGGCGTCTGGCAAGCAAGTGGGCTCTGATCTACCCCTATTTTCTACGATCATACTTCCGTCTTCCAAATTTGCATATATTCAAATATTCAACTACTACGCCATTATATAATCAAATAGTCCGTGCCAATCTGCTAGGCTGTTACCTACATCTTATGTATTACATTTTATAATTACTCAGATTGCATTCGATATATGAACCAAGTAGTGATAACTTATAAATTCTTATCATTTATATAAAATCGGGGTGTTATTTTTGAATCGACTCGTTATTACCGTCAATCAACCACTGCAATTTGATTGGCTCATCTAAAAATTACAAATGTATCCATGCGCCTAATGAATATATATACTTCCTTAATATTTTTATTTATTTTATGTATTTTGTACATGCTCATTTTATACAATAAATTTTTATAAGCTTATTAAGTTGTTTTTCCATTTACAATAGCATGCCATGTGGTTACCAAATCCTCTAGTTGAATGCTATTTGTTTACAACAAAAATTTGCCAAAGGTGTCTGGCTAGATTTCAAATCACACGGCTTGATCGATTATTTAGGTTGCCGACCAGTAAGTATTATAGCCTAACCTCAAAATTCCAATATTTTATATAATTCAATAAATATAGCAAATAAACTTTTTTTCTATTTGGCTGTTCTAATTGTAGCCAGGATACCCGTTATTATCTAATCTCTCACTTGTTGATATCGCACCCAGCGATAACAGAGCAGCTGTTTGCTCGAGACCTATAAAATCTTTTCATTAAGCGATTTTGCTTGCTAATCAAAAATAATTTGTTACAATACTCATTCAGATAATATAGTAAATGAACATTACTGTAGGTTTAAAAGATTGTTGAGAAGATGAAACACTTGACAGGAAAATGGAGGTCATGGACAAACGAATAAGGGAGATGGAATAATAGAGGACCAAATCAAAATAGCAAACCACTAAATTCATAGCGTGTATTTTTATACCTTCAAAAAATTATCAAACTCATTTCTATCGACTATTTTCACATAATAAACATTGCATTAAGTTTTCTGGGCCTCTCCACTGTAATAATTAATTATAATCAGAAAGCTTGTGATACTAACATTAATATAATAATTATACTAATAATTATTATATGAGCTCACATTGGATTAAGTAATCGGATTAGAATTAGCATCATTATGGTGGATTGCTCGTTTGCGTCCACTCAATGCATTCAGAGAACTCAACTGGTAATTAAGTGGCGTGGTCTGGTGAGGTGGTGTAACGAACCAACTGGTGTCGCTGGTACTGCTTATAGTAGTGGAGGGCGCTGGATAGGCAAACAGCGTTACTCGACCAGTGTTGATTAGTGGTACGCTGTTTAGCAGCAGCAGCAGTACTCTCTGTTTAGTACGACGTCATGTTGTAATGTTTATCGCCATCTCCTTTAATTTGTGCAGGCGCACCAATTTTCTGCGTCACTGACTCCTTCTATTTGTCAGTTGGTGCAACAGCACAATCAAATAACTGAAACAACCCCAAACTTACAAATGCCAATATATTAATAATTATTATTGAACGAAAATCCGAATAAAATGCTGTAAATCAGATTCATCAATGAGAATCTCACTTCAGTCAGTAATACTTTACTGATACTAAAGTTACAGAATACCCAGTTGACCAATGAGAAAAAAATCAACATACTAGAAAAATGTGAAATATAAACACAACTATAACAACCAAGTAAATTGAGGTATCAATAGTTTTCATCTACAAAACTGGAATTACTGTGTAAAAATTCTTTTGTGGAGAACTCGACCAATTGCAAAATCGAATTTAAATAATATTCATTCACAAAAGAAGAAATGAATACAGAAGCAGAGACAATATGCATAGTGAATATTCTCCACAAAGACAACATGTCTGGGTGTGGGGAATGAGTTCTGTGAGCTGCATTATAGTTTATTATAGTATAACAATAACAGTTGAAGATTTACAATAAATAATAGAACAAAAGAATAAGTAGTATAAGGTTAACAATTGCTATGAATGATAATAATGGGAAAGATAACCAACTTTTAGAAAGAGATATTTTATAATCAAAAGAATGGATTTCCAATATCTGTTTCTCATTCTCCAAACATAAAAATTGTCGGCTCTTATAAAGCTGCTGAATACTGTCAACTTCTTGAGTTCATCTCTCAAAATTTATAGATAACTCATCAACAATCATGGAAGCTCATGCCGTTCTTTTCATTTCATTGGTTCTTTGCTCTCTACTGGTATGTTAAACTTTAGTGAATTGTAATATTGTTATTATTATTATTGACGTGATTTACATCACTTCAATTATTATTATTATTATTATTATTATTATTATCATTATTATTCAATTATTTCATCACTTACAAAGTGAGCATTTTTTATTGTAACCTAAGTTGGCCGTTGGCAAGACTTTGGTACATCTCTATTCTGTCAAATAAAGGATCTAATCATTGATACCGTGCTGAGTATTAATATTATTATTATTATTATTTTCATTTTTCATCACATTACTATGTGAGTTTTTTATCAAAATCGGTCTACGACAAGACTTTGATGAATCATTCTGCTGCTTGGTTTAAGAATGCCCTAACCATTGATACAGTGTTGAGCATCACTGCCTTCTGCATCAAGTAGATCTTGTTTCTCGAGGCACCCAGATGACTTAGGTTTGCAGTCACTTTTTTCCCCATCAATCCAACTGCAGATATTATGACTGGTACGATTTCCACTTTCTCTTGATGCCAGATATCCTTTATCCCAGCTGCCAGGGGGAGATACTTAAAAATCTTTCCACTGTAGTAGTGTTCCATGTTATGGCAGCATGGAATGCCTACATCTATTAAGACTGTATTATTATTATTATTATTATTATTATTATTATTATTATCATTATTATTTTTATTATTATCATTTTCATTATTATTATCCTGTTTGAGGTTTTGCTTGACCACTCTTCCCCTGGGCTCCGACCCCCAAAGGAGAGTGACAAGCGATTTTACCAGAGTGATTGCTCCACATGTCCATGTGGTAAACAATCATACTGGGTACGTTACCATTAAATCATTTGCCCTGAGTAGACGTAATGAACCAAGGATGACAGCCTTCTGCATTTGACCTGCGAGTGCAGTAGCAGCTCTCACAGGCTGGAATGGTTTTTAGGTTGACCAAAAACGAGGGTCTCATGCCACCCAAAACTCCTATAATCAACACCACCATTCTTATGGAGTAGCCTGGGTTAAGACTGTGCAGCTCTATGAATAGGTCTTGATATTTTGCCTGTTTTTCCTCCTCCTTGCTGACAATGATGCCTTCAGCTGGTGCTGAGAACTCGATTACATACATTGTCTTTGCCACTATGTCAAGGAGGACAACATCAGGCTTTGTGGCTCTTAAAAGCCTGGTGATGGAGAATGAGTAATTCCAATACACTCGCCACCTTTCATTCCCCACAACAGACTCAATCTCCCCTGGGGCATACGGCAGCACTGGTGTTTTGTCAATACCATATGAGTGTCTAACATGGTAATAGAGCACTCGCAGAGCAGCATTATGTCTATGGATGTAGTCCACAGCTGCATGAACAGAGCACGATGATAAGATGTGCATGATCGTTTCTGGTGCTCTATGACACACCCTGCAACTGATATCTGGGACATCAATGTGCATTACTCTGCTGCGGTATGACAAGGTGTTGATGACACCATCTTGGCATGCCAGTATGAAACCTTCAGTCTCAGATTTCAGGGCGGCTGACTTCATAAAAGCAAAAGTCAGCGTTTTGGACAAGCCCTGCTCCTCGATATGCCTATAGAAGACACCATGCAAGGACTTGTCCTTATGCTGCCGCAAAAGAAGTCTAGACTCAGCAGTCTTTACTCTAGCCCTTAGTTGATTAGGCTGAAGCCCTTCCTCCCTGTCAGTGTTGAAATCGAGACCAAGGGCATCTGCGGCATGCTGTGCTGCCTTATATAGGAAGGCCCCCACCCCTGCAACTTCATGATCGTGGACCAATTGCATCAGGGGGTCAGGAGAGTCATTGTTGTTATTATTATTATTATTATTCAATTATTTCATCACTTACAAAGTGAGCATTTTTTATTGTAACCTAAGTCGGCCATTGACAAGACTTTGGTACATCTCTATCCTGTCAAATTTAAGAAGGATCCAATCATTGATACCGTGCTGAGTACAACCGCCTTTTGAATTCCATGTTTTGCACTCCCTGAGACACCAAGGCGACTGAGGTTCGCTGAAACCTTCTGCCTGATCACTCCAACAGTAGAGATGATTATAGGGACAGCTGTAACTTTTTCCTGCTTCCAGACATCCCTGATTTCAGCAGCCAGGGGGAGATACTTGGATATTTTCTCATTGTAATATTGTTCCAAGTTGTGGCAACATGATATGCCAACATCAATCAAAATAGTCTCCCTGGCTGTCTTGTCCATGAGGATAATGTCTGGCCGGTTGTGCACAACTGTCCTGTCAGTCAGCACAGAGCGATCCCAATACATCTTGTGTGTATCATTCTCAAGTACAGAAAGTGGCTTGTATAGATAGTATGGCAGCTTTTGATCCACTAGACCAAACTTCAGGGCAGGATCCTGGTGTAGTGTAATAGAACTACATAATTTTTATTATTTGCCATGAATTTTCACAATGAATAGATAAATTGTTGACGACGGTGAAAATTCATGACAAGTAAAATTATGGAAAAAATGAGAGGCTCTGGCAGTCGATGGTAAGGACGGGACCTGGAAACATCTACAGCAGATCAACCAGCCCGACATCTCCCTAACGAGAGGTTAAATTTGGATCTTACTCTTTATCTCATGAGAAAGGTTTTAATTGTAAAATAATTAAATGTAGAATGAATAATATAATATTTATTGATAATTTAAAAAGAATTATTTTCAAAAGATAAAATATGATTTCAAATAATATTGACAAGATATACCCTCAGATAAAAATAATATAATTAATTTGGCACTCACTCTACCCAAATGGGAGACCCTCTAAAAAAGACGGTGGATTCAGATTGGTTGTAGACTATAAAATGTTGAACGAGAAAATATTACCGGATAGATATCCCCTTCCCCTTCTTCAAACAATTTTTGATTCTCTTGACAATTCGGATTACTTTTCCACCCTAGATATCAGACAAGCATTTTTCCAACAGCCATTACACGAAGATTGTCGAAAATATGTAGCATTTGCAACTCATAAAGGGCTGTACACGTTCAAAAGACTACCTTTTGGTCTTAGAACATCTCCAAATGCTTTCCAACGAGCAATCAACCAAGTATTCAATGATTATTTGTATAGAGGAGTTTTGATTTACTTGGACGATATCATTAGCTATGGAGAATCATTTGATAAGCAATATCAACAGCTCGAGAAAACCTTGAAAAGATTGCAAGACGTAGGACTAAAATTGAATACATCTAAATGTCACTTCTTCTACCGAAAAATTAAAGTACTTGGACACACTGTCTCAAAGGAAGGGATACAACCCGCTTCCGAAACCTTGGAAGCTATCGAAAAGTAGCCTATACCCAAAACTGTCAAAGATGTCAGAGCATTTCTTGGTCTTAGTGGATTTTACCGAAAATTCATTCAAAACTACGCTATAATTGCAAGACCCTTAACAAATCTGATATCTAAAAATAACGAGAATAAACCAATCACTTGGGAAGAAGATCAGCAGAACGCATTCTCGGAAATAAAAAGCAAACTTTTATCACAACCCGTACTTCATCATTTTAATAATGATAAGGAGGTAGTGGTACACACAGATGCTTCTCGAGTTGGAATAGGGGGCATTATCTCGCAGCCAGATGACAATGGAAAATTACATCCAGTAGCTTTTGTTTCCAGAAAACTGGCAAAACATGAAGAGAATTGGGCAGTAGGAGAGATTGAACTTCTATCATTAGTGTATTGTGTAAATTATTTCAGAAAATACTTAATTGGCCGATTGTTTACAATCTACACAGATCATGCTAGTTTGCAATACTATAAAACTTGGAAAAACCCCAGTATTCGAGTCAGTAAGTTACTTATGAAATTAACGGAGTTCACGTTCGATTTGAAATATAAACCAGGAGCCCAAATGCACGTACCTGATGCCCTGAGTAGATATCCACTAGAGAAGGATATAACTGATCTCACAAAGGACGAAAACTACAATATATTCGAAATAGAAGAAATAGACATAAAGACTTTACAGAAAAATGATGAGAGTATAAGAAAAATATATGATGCAATAAATCATAGTGATACAGCTACGATTAGAAAGGCGAGAAAATACACGATCGAAAAAGACATTGTCTATCTGAAGAAATTTGATGGGCATACCAATCAATTGAAACTTCTCGTACCCCGATCTCTTATCAATAAAATCCTTGAAACATTCCATGATGATTCCTTAACAGGTGGACATACCGGCTTTTATAAAACCCATGAGAAAATATCATCGAAATATTATTGGGAAAATATGTATGAAAACATTGCGAATTATGTAAGATCATGTAAAAATTGCCAAGAGAGAAAAACCCCTACTACGAAGCCTCAAGGTTTCTTATCACCCATCAAGTGTGATAGTAAGCCTTTCTCAAGTATCATGATGGACTACATCGGTCCGTTAGAGAGCTCAATGGGCTATTCATACATTCTAACGATTGTTGACTTAACGACCCGATATATTTTAGCTGAACCTTGTAAACACGCCGACGCAAATAATACCACTAAATGCTTATGGAAATTAATATACCGATTTGGCGTTCCAAAAGAAATTCGATCCGATAGAGGTACACATTTTGTAAATAAAAAAGTCGATGACCTTATGGTTGAGCTTGGAATCAAACACATATTAGGATCATCAAGTCACCACCAAAGTCAAGGTCTGGCCGAAAGAGCCAACCGGACAATTCAAGAGATGCTAACATCTTACGTAGCCGATAATAGGAAATTGTGGGTACAAATGCTGCCGAAAGTTTTATTCGCATACAATACTTCGAAACAATGCTCTTTGAAATATACACCTTTTTTCTTATTGCACGGTTTTGAAGCCACTACTCCTTTAGATTTGAAAATCTTTCCCGAAAATGACGACGTCACTTATCATTTAGACGCGAGATTAGCAAATCTTAAAGAAGTGCGAGAACAGATACCATCAATCTTATCAGATGCACAAGAAAAACAGAAATACTATTACGATAGGAATAGAACAGATTGCATTTTTGAACCAGGAGATTTAGTTATGGTCCACGATCCTGATGTAAGACAAGGACAGTCTAGGAAATTAGTCAAAAAATATTCAGGCCCATATGAAGTAGTAAAGAAAGTAACAGATGAAGTCTATGAGATATTTTTTCCGCTACGAGGTACTTATAAAAATGTAGCTTTTCATGTAGATAAATTGAAAAAATATTTTATACGAGATCCCATCAATTAAGTGTTTATTGTTTTATTGTCTAACTGTATTCTTTATTCCAGCACTTTTCTTTATGCTAGCAATTATACCTCGCTCATCCTAAATCTTTGCCTTTCATTAATTTAAAAGACAATTGATGAGAAGAAATCGAGATGAAACATTCATGTAATTATTTATTTTCCAAATCATTGAAAAACAATATCATGCTTACAACTGAATTTTTAGAGAATTTTGTTTGCGAGATCAGTATTGACTTGTGAAGCGATCAAATCCATTTTCTCACGACTAGATATCGAGATGATTCTCAAATCACAATAGTATGCAGTTTTCAATCAATCAATTAATTAATTGGATTTCTACTTCGATGAAACAATGAAATATAATTGAGCTCTGATAGACAATTTTACTAGACATTCTAACGATGATTCATTATTAAAAGATGTGAATTGTTCTCGAGTTTTTGTTTATGAATGAATGCTATTTGAAAATCATCAAATACGATTTATGCTTGAATATTATTTTCTTGACTCGTATGTAATAAAATGTTTCTCTTTTTCAGAAACGGATGATTCTTGATATAATAATTTATTTATTTATAAGATTATTTATGTGAAAACGTATATTTTAATAACAATATTATCTGTATTGATGTTAATGAAATAATCGATTCCAGTAGGTGATTACGATTGGAATATAAGAAATAGCTATTAATTTGACCATTTACATAATCTATTTGTAGGGTTTTTGGGGATTTTACTAGTAATATTATTGTTTATAAAATTGATATCTTATACGAACTGTATAATAATGGGATGAATTAGGATGACGATTGATTCCCTCTATACTACGCATCTTCAATACCCATTTTGGGTGAGTATTTTCATTATTGTCATTGAATATGATTTATAAGTGTTCAATTTATGTATGTTAATAATATTATTTATTTCCTCATAGGAAGCGGTGAATTGTATTTATTTGATGATCTACCTAGATCATCAATTGAATACAATCCTATTAGATATTGGTAATTATTATGTTTCTAATTCTGTTGTAAATTTGTCATCAGGTTTCTGTATCGGGCTGAGAATTTCCATTGTAAAAGGGCCGGCGACTTCTTCCAACCATGGATGGAATCGTACGTCATTGAACGCTGATGAGGAAAGAACAAGACTAACTCCCTTTTGGATCTGTCGCCGCGACGCCTGAACATTCCTGGAGGACGACTAATCATCTTCGCCCTTCATCCATCTCCGCCAGGGACTCCGGACATCGCGACGACAACTACAAGATGAGTACTTGATCTTTCCCCACCAGAATTCAATGTGTCCCTTAGATTTTGGTCTCTTAAAGACGTAAAAATAAGTAATTTGGTCTCTTAAAGACAAAGATAATCTTTAATTGAAGAAAGTATTTATTGTAAAGTGTTGTTTGAATTTAAATATTTAATATAGAGGCAATCAATCGTCAAATGATTTTTATTTCGAATCCTCACCACTGGAATAGTACTAGAAATTTCACTAACCCCTCCACCATCGGGGTCTAGCATGATTTCAAACCTAATTATAGTTGTCTGAGAATTTAGGTTCTCAAAAGACACTATAAAATTGGTAGCAGAACGTACGGTTAATTAGTGAATTTTCTGGTCCTATTTTTGTGTTGGAATTGGAAATTTAAATTTGAAATGGGAAAATTGAATTCTGATGGAATATTATTAATTAATGAAGTTTTTAAGTGATTTAATGAGTAGCGGTTTCCAGACTATCAGGTTCCATTAATTTATCTAAAGAAGGAAAAATTTTAGTGATATTGAATTATCAAGCTTTTCAATTATTGTGTAGAAGTAATTAGTATTAATAATTAGTAGATTTGATTATAATAGGATAACATGGCGGTTACACTGGAGATAGTGAAAACGGCATTTACAAGTAACCGTGTAATTAATTCATTTTTGTCTCATAAAATTAACCCAGATGTATTAGTAAAAGATGAACTTCTGTTCGAATTGGAAATCCTAGGTTTAGATAGATCGGAAATGCAAAGTCAGACAGTTGATTGTCTGAGAACTTTGTTTAGACAAAAGATCGCTGACCTCACTGAACGTAGACAAGTGTCCTATGAAACGTTAAGATCTCATAGCACAATAAAAGAAATTAGCTCTCGAATTCTATATTTATTGGAAGAACTTGAATCCATGTCGGAACTGACTAGGAAAGAAATTGTGAAATTAGAATCGAAGACTCTTCATTTCATTTCAGTGATTGAACAATCTTTGAAAGCCTTTCCAACAATAACACCAGATAAACAAGGAAAATCATTGACCTTGTTGTATGAAATGATAAATATGTTGCCTTCTATCATTGCTCGTACTGTAGATTTGCAAAGTAAACAAGTTAAGAGTAGGCCTCCTTCTCCAGCTAATATGAAATCGCCTAGTGCATTCTCATTTCCCAGTACATCAAATGTTGTAGTTTCAAATCAACCAGGTACAAGTAAACTATTGAATATACCTTCTGTGAACATAATAAATTCGCCAACTGGAGAGGTGAATGCAGCTGCAGGCCCTGACAATAATATAATTTTGAGTCAAAATCAAAATCAGGTACAACATTCAATGTATTCAAAAATACATAACCCCATTGAATCTTTGACTAAAAATTTGAAACCTACTGATGGTCTGAACATTCATGATTTGTTATCGTTTCTAACTATTGCACTAAAAATCAGTCATTTTCTCAAATAGATGACGGCCAGATGCTAAAACTATTAGTGCCATTCACAGTTGGGCCTCTATGCGATAAAATCACTATGGCGATCAATTCAAGTCACTCTTTTGATAAATTCCACCAGGAGGTTCTGAACTATTTTGTACCACAGAGACTTATGTCAACAATAGTCAAAGATCGATTTTATCGACTGCAAGCGCCGGTTGAGCCTATATCAGCTTACGTGGTGTCGATAAAAGAGAGTGCTTTGCTATTGAGATTGGAAAAATCAGAAGCTGAAGTCGTATCTACAATATTAAGTGGTCTGAGTCCTCACGAAAGGTCAAGGTTAATTTTCATGAACAAACCTACAACTCTAGCCCATTAGATGAAATCTGTATCCAGGCACAAAATTTACATTTTGCAGACATCGAAAGAGATGCTTTCTATAGGACTAATAGGGATAATAACAATACACCTCAATTTGAAAAGAGACCCATAAATAACTATCCCAACAGAGGATACAGGCAGGGATTTGTATGCTATAAATGCAATGGACCCAATCACATTGCAAGAAATTGCACTAAGAATTTAAACTTCAACCTAGCCTCGTCAACAAAAAAAACTTAGTGTCAAAAGTAAATAAAGTAGAAAAACAATCAAAATTGAAATCATTGAAAAATAAAATTCTAATTCTAAGAAACGTTTCATTCAAAATTTGCAAAGAAAATCTGAAAATAAAGTGTGTGGGATGATTTATTCTAACAAAGCTCTTCCCTTTGTACCAGCGAATTTCAATAATGGTGAAACTACATTCCAATGTCTAGTTGACTCTGGTTCAGCGTTTTCAATAATAAAAGCCTCCACACTTCAGGAAATAATTAGCAGTAATAAACTTAAAGAAATTGAGATCATTGAAGATCAAGTTATTTGTTCGACTGCAAATTCTTCTAAATTAGTTATGAATACGTCGTGCATTTTGAAAATTAAAATAGAAATATTCTCATGGAAATTCCGATTTTTAATTGCTGATAACTTGCCAGTTGAAATAATTTTGGGATGTGACTTCATAGAGCACTCTCAGATCCTTGTGAATTTAATAAGAAGAAACTTTTTCTTTGACTTCAGTCCTCACTTGAAATTTCCTTTAATCAATAAAGATTTTTCTAACAATTCCGAAATTCAAGTTCATAATATCATGGAGAGACTGGCCCCAATGGACTTATCGCATTTGAGTTATTTTGATAGGAGTAGTCTAGAGAAATTGATCAGTAAACACGCAGATGTTCTGACTGAGAAAATTGGATCAACCGATCTAATAAAATATGATATTAAATTAACATCCAACAAGGTTGTCAGATCTCAACCGTATTCTATGAATCCAATCAAGTTAGAATATCTAAGAAAAAAGATTCAACAGCTACTAGATGAAGATATAATTGAGCCCTCAACATCGCAGTACTCGTCACCTTGTTTATTGGTGCCCAAACCAACTCCAAATTCTTATCGATTGTGCATTGATTATCGTCGCCTCAATAAGGTAATAGAGTTACAGTCAGCTCCATTAGGAAATCTTCACGAATGTTTTCATTATTTTTCAAATGCTAAGTGGTTTTCGTGCATTGATTTGACTAGCGCTTATAACCAAATCCATTTGACTGAAAAATCGAAGCATCTAACAGCGTTCATAACACCATTTAACTTGTATCAATTCAAGCGTTTGCCATATGGAATCAGTTGTGGATCAGCTGTTTTGACCAACTTAATGCAGAAATTGTTTGGTGACTTGCGTTTCAAGGGACTATTTTTTTATTTGGATGATTTGATTATATATACTGACACTCTCGAAAATCATTGGAAATTATTAGATGAAGTTTTCTGTAGATTAAAACGATCAAACCTGACAGTGAACCCTCAGAAATGTAACTTTGCTGCTAACAAAATCAATTTCCTAGGTCATTTGGTTTCTCATAATAGTATTTCGATCGACCCAGAAAGAACAAAACCAATTGTTAATTTTCCTGTTCCAACTAAAGTAAAAGGAATTGAACGATTCTTGGGAATGGTGCAGTTTTTCTCTAAGTTTATCCCCAACTTAGCACAGATTTCAGCCCCATTGAATGCCTTGAGGAAGAAAAATGCGAAATTCATATGGAATGATGAATGTCAAAAATCGTTTGATAAACTAAAACAGATTCTGTCACAGCCTCCGCTTCTAAAAATGGCTGATTTCAATGAGAAGTTTATTTTGAGCACTGATGCTTCTTCAATTGCAATAGGATGTGTGTTGGGTCAAATGCAAGATGGAGCTTTTGCCCCAATCGCTTATGCATCACGCACCCTATCACCATTAGAACGAAAATATTCCACCTATGAAAAGGAAACTTTAGCTGCACTTTATGGAGTTGAGAAATTCAAATATTTCCTTGAACATACAAAATTCATTCTGAGAACTGATTGTAATGCACTGCAATTTGTCTTGAACCACCCAAAGCAACTTGGTAGGATAGGGAGATGGGTACTAAGGTTATCTGCCTTTCAGTTTACTACAGAGCATGTGAAAGGCGTTGACAATAAGGTCGCCGATTGCTTAAGCCGTATGTTTGAAGACTCTCCTCCCGAAGTAATAGAGCAGAATTTATGTAGTATAAATTTAGTAGATTTCCCACTCAGTTTCACTGATATTTCAACCTATCAGAAGCAGGACGAATTTGTGAAGGAGATAATGCAATCAGCGAGTGCTGGTAATGATATTTTTCCGTATCAAATAAAAAGGGGAATTCTAGTATGCAATGTTCGAAATTCAACTGAACCAAAAATAGTACTTCCCCAAGTTCTAAAACCTATGGTTTGCAAGTATTACCACGAATCTTTGTTTGGCGCTCATCTAGGATATACAAAAACTTTGAATAAAATTAAACAGGTTTTCACTTGGAAAGGAATATCTAAAGATGTAGGAGTATTTATTAAGAACTGTAAAATATGTGCATTATCTAAACCAGCACAGAAGGCTAATTATGGCTATATGGCTTCCAGTGTTGCTTCTTACCCCATGGAGAAATTATTTATAGATTTTGTAGGAAAACTCCAAGATCTTCTAAAGGTAATTGCATGATTTTTAGCTGTCTCGACGCGTTTAGTAAGTATTGCTGGCTGATTGCAGTCAGAGAAGCCAATGCTAATACCGTTTGCAATGAACTACAAAGGATTTTCACTAATTTCGGTGTACCTAAAATAATAGTGTCAGACAATGGACCACAATTCGAATCTAATATATTCAATAAGTTCTGTTTTCAAAGAGGCATTTTACATGTCACGTGTACTCCATACCACCCTCAATCCAACGCTGTTGAAAGAGTACATAGGAATTTGAAATCTGCACTTATTGCATTCTCTTCTCATGACCACACAAAATGGGATGTACCACTCAGTTGGTTACCTCTAGCATTTAATTGTAGCTTCCATGAAAGTAGTAAGTATACTCCTTATGAGTTGATATTCAGGCATAAACCAACTCACCCACTCACGAATATATGGGTAATAGATGAAATACTGCCCCAGAAATTCAGTGAAAATACGAGAAAATTGTGGAAACAAGCTCATGAAAACCTCTTGAAATCGCAGAGTAAAGTGAAGGAAAGATTTGACTTACAAAGAAGTAGAATCCCTTTCAAAACTAATGATAGAGTTTTCCTAAAAGCTAATCCAATAAGTAGAGCTGCTGATAAAATTTCGGCAAAGTTAGCACAAAGATGGTCTGGCCCATTCATAATAAAAGAATGGATTTCACCTGTATCTGTAAAGTTATTTTCCATGGATGGAAATACATTCATACGACGTGCACATGTATCACAATTGAAATTAGATAAGAGCATTAATACAGGAGACACATAAGAAGTCAGGTGGACGCATCTGAATTTCGTGACTGTAACTGTAACTATGACTGAATTTAGTGACTGTTGTATCATGTCTTTGAAGTTATAATAATTGAAAGTCGACTATAACAAGAGAGAAATTTCCTAGGTAGTAATATAAGTTCATGGCCATGATTATAGTAATAAGAATATTAGGAAGATATGAGTAAAATAGGATAAATAAGTAGAATTATTATGATAAGCGTAATTGGAGTATAATCTTATATGATATCAAGTTTTTATATATAATCAATTAAACTATTTCGTTGTGAATAAGGCATAATCAGTTTATTATTGTGTACTCAAGTAGGATTATTCAGCTAGGTTGTAGTATTTTATTCACGTACTATAGTATTCATTGGCAATATAGAAATAGGTTAGTAGTGTTAATGTGTAACTAAATTAAGTATTGAATGAAAAGCTTGATATGTCGATAATTCTCAGAGTAGGCTAGTTCATTGTTCTAGTAAGGTTTCATGATAATTTTGTTGATATTATGATATCGTTAAATGAGTAATTTGTTTAATGTTGACATCGAGCGGCTAGCTCCGTTCAGAGAGAATAGGATCCAGACAGAGTCAATCCTATTTTCTCTGACTGCATTCGACGTAAGTTACTCTCGCACACTCTCTCTCACAACCTTCATGACTTGTAGTACGGTAGTAGTAAGTGTTTGCTCGGAAAACCAGTCAACGACGCTAGATTGCGCTGGGCCCGCGCTTTTCTTCGTTTCGACTGACTCCGAATGCTGTGGATTCTCCCCACCCCTTTCACTGGCGCGCTCACCTATTCAAATTTTGGTAGTTTTTTTCATTGGCGTCCAACTTTCCTTTAACGGGGGGAACTGTTCATTGATAGATTAATATAGAGTACTAACTGATATAATATTTTTAAAATGAATACCATAATACTTTGTTCCTTAGCATTTGTAGAAATATGTTGTACGGTATTGTCTCAAGAAATTTCTATTTTTCACGGAGCTCTATTTAAAGAAATTCACAATGTAGTATTTTACGAGTCCACAGTTCCAATAACATTCAGTATTCCTAGGTCAAATCCTTTATTTGTTATGAGGAACCTTCTGAGTACTCCTTTAAAAATTGACTCATGTCCTTTCCCTTCCTCATCGGAGTGTGCAGTATTTGATCAGATTCATCGAACGGAGCTGCAACTTCTACAACTACAAGACGGCATTTACATTGACAGCGATGACGACAACACTCCAGCTGAGAGCGAAAATCGACTACCACGCCGCGAACGCTCTATCGATACGATCGGGGCGGTCCTAAACTGGTGTTGCGGAGTAGCTACCGACGAAGAATTGGGCGCATACGTGAAAACCGAAACCGACATCACTTCTCATCTCAGTAATCTTCAAGACTTCGTTCACGCTGAACATGTCGAATTGATAGACAACACACGCAAGATGAACGGCATGGCAGAGAACGTGAAGAAAGTATTGAACAACATGAAGCATGACCTTATTCTTTGGCAAGAATCATTCACCCAACAGAATAAGTTTCAGAAAGGGAATACTACAACCGATGTACTGAAAACACAACTGAGGACTACTATTTTCATGTATATGATGACTCTATCTAACAACTACAATGAAATCGACATGAGATGCTACAATCAACAACTTTCTCATCACGTCATTTCAAAAGAAGACCTAAACAATCGACTTCAAGAACTCGAAAAGAAAATAAACAAGAGAAACTTCATCATATCAACAAAAGACAACGATAAAATTCGAAACTTGAAACTAACATCCTACAGAAAATCCGACAACGAACTATTGGTTACCCTCAAAATACCAATAAAGAAGAAAAATTCAACTATTTCATTATTCCACCTGCAATCTATCCCGCTTCATTGGAATGGTCATACCTGCCGTTTGACCTCCCAACATCACCTGATACTTAGAGAGGAAAATAAACTGCAAATCCTGTCAGATGACGAAGAAGACGATTGCCAGTTCAAGCAGAAAGGCCTCTGCTTGATTCCGAGGAAAAAGATGTCGAACTCCGCCACCCAAGCCACTTGTCTCCACCTTCTAACATCAGAAGCAGACGTATCGGAGCTACGAGAAGTCTGCAAATTTGATTGTAAAGCAACTGACAATCAAACCCTAATCACTCGCCTACGAGAAGACACCTTCCTATTCCACAACACCGGCAAAAAGACGACAATTCGCTGTAAAAACTCAACAACTGAGGTCCCAAGCAACAGTCCAGGAACCCTATCACTCCACATCCCTTGCAACTGCGAACTTCAAGACGACAACGGCGACGTACTGATAAGCACTCTTTATCCTTGCGACTCCCGTTCCCATCCTTCTCCAGCTATTAATAACTTAATTCCTCACATGTGGACAAATTTATCTAAATTGAGCATCCCAAAAAACATGAGACTCTGCCTCAGTACTTAAACCTTTCAGAAATCTTAAATGAAAATTGGCACTTGAATTTTTCAAAATTTGAAGAGCACAACTCATTCTCAGAAGACATTTTCCATCATGTTGAAATGCCAAATAACTTTGATTTGTTAGGGGTGAACAATAAACTGATCATTTATATTATTATTGTCTGGCAAACACTGATAACTGTTATATTCTTGTATTTATGTCTTCAAAATTATATTAAGAAGAAAGCAAATCAACTGAGAGTCCCGAAACGTACTCCAATTGTGGACTACCCACAGGAGCTTTAAGAATATATTGTGTTTTAGTAAAGTAGTATGTAATGAAATCATTAAAATAATGGGTTAGGATATAGGAAACTATGCAAATAATAATTACTTATTCACTATTATGTATCCATTTACTCTTTTATGCTATCGATTCAAATATTTTCCCAGATAAGAAGATAAACTATTTCAATTATTATTATTATTCTTATTTTCAAGGGTTCCACAATATTATTTTGCTTACTCGATTACTATTCGGACTTGATGTTTAATTTTTGCATTATGATTCAATTTTATTACTTTCGTAGATTTTGTAGGTTTAATTTTATTCATCAATATAATTGAAATTTTTTTCCATTCAATTCTTATTCAGATATGAATGTATTGGATTGTTGATTTGAAGTTGATTGATGTGTTGAGTTTGATTTTTATGAATTAGTTCACTATAATGTAATTTATATCACTTGCATTTAGCTTATGAATTGGCACTCACATAGATTTAAGGGATTCATTGAAAGTTATGTTACATATAAATATCCAATTAGAATAATATTGTGAATAATAATAATAATAATTTTAGCTTGCGGTAATTTTGACTTTAATTTTTGAAATATTATTGAAATGTGTAAAAATTAACTTAGAGAGATGCCGTTTTTTTCGATAACTTCGGGTCGAAGTTTAGGGGGACCCGGGAATGTAATAGAACTACATAATTTTTATTATTTGCCATGAATTTTCACAATGAATAGATAAATTGTTGACGACGGTGAAAATTCATGACAAGTAAAATTATGGAAAAAATGAGAGGCTCTGGCAGTCGGTGGTAAGGACGGGACCTGGAAACATCTACAGCAGATCAACCAGCCCGACTTCTCCCTACTGAGAGGGTCTCCCATTTGGGTAGAGTGAGTGCCAAATTAATTATATTATTTTTATCTGAGGGTATATCTTGTCAATATTATTTGAAATCATATTTTATCTTTTGAAAATAATTCTTTTTAAATTATCAATAAATATTATATTATTCATTCTACATTTAATTATTTTACAATTAAAACCTTTCTCATGAGATAAAGAGTAAGATCCAAATTTAACCTCTCGTTAGCCAAGCGATATTTAACCCCTCATTTATCTGATCAGTACATCTTATTTATCAATTATAATATAACAGCATTATCGTTTATAAATTTCTGTATCCAACTCCTAGAGAGTTAGGACCTGTAATTCTTGTTGAATACAATCAATATTAATTATTTTGTTACAAATTTTAAATTACATCATAAATCAAATTAGTTCAACCAACAATTAATCGATTCCATTACAATATTATATATATATATATGTAATACTATAGATCACAAAGGCATTGGTGGCATTAGTATGTAATAATCTTATGGGTTGCCCCCTCAATGGCGGAATTAAATTCCAAGTACGACAATAGCGCTGCATGTGAGTCTATGCATCTTTAAGGTCTTTGCTAAAGAGAGTACCTCTTCAAAACAGTTGTTGACTACTGGCAACTAAATTAATAATTTTGTCAGTTGGCATCAAGATGGAATGACTTCATTAGGTTGGCACCAAATAGAAGAACTAATTAAAATGCATTTATCGAGAACAAATTGATTGGGCATGGGCACTGCTGCTTCAATCGGAGCTATACCTTGGAGTATAGATAATTTTTATTTTTCATAAAACAAACTTTTATGACTGGAGTTGCTTCAATCAATTCATCCTATTCTATCAAGACTAATTTTGTCTGTATATCCGACATCGCAAAAACTGCTTAAACAGTTTCGATTAAATTTCAATAATTCAGTATGATAAATGGAGGGAATTTTTAATACATCAGAAGTATCCGATGTGGAATCTATTTGCAAAGAATGAGGAAATTCGGCCAAAATATAACTTGGGCGAAAGAAAGGGGTCATTTATTAGAACGGCCAAATAGCTGTTGTTGTTTTTCCTAATGTAAAAATATCTTCCATAGAAGTAAGGTGCTTTCCCCATGAATCAATTAATTATTCCCAAACATTGATTGTTTGTTCTAAAAATATTAGAGAATATGCATAATAGTTCGTTGACTGTCAGTATTCCTCATTGATAGCATCAATGCTCCCCATTAAAACAATACTGACACATTGATGTGAATCTCACTATAATTTGGTTACTTTAGATCAGATGAAGATAATAATGTTGATGATCGCTACTGTTTCAATTTCAATCATGTTTGACCAAAGACCTTAAAGATACATAGACTCACATGCAGCGCTAGTGTCGTACTTGGAATTGAAATCCGCCATTGAGGAGGCAACCCATAAGATTATAACATACCAATGCCACCAATGCCTTTGTAATCTATAGTATTACAAATAAATAATATATAATATCTCGTGCTAAAATACCCCAATGGCGGCCTTCAATTTCAAGTAAGAGCTATCATTGGAAGGCATAGGCATTGTGGGTCAATATCTCTTTAAGGTCTTTGTGTTTGACATTTTTGCTTTTGATGCCAGCTGTTATTATTTTGTGAAATTAGCTCTCATTGAATGAAATCATAATCATTGAAATCGATTATACCATAGAGAAACAATAGCGTAAGTAGATATCCCATGGTATAGGGCGTTTATGTCGCAACTTTTACTGTTATCCCAAGCCGATTACTGTCGATTATTGTTGATTTTTACTGTTTTGACCGGATAAGAGTGTATGAACGGCACAATATGAGATACTACCAGCGTCATAAAGCTTCACGGGAAAGAATTACGTGGGCTATCGGCTTGAGATAACAGTAAAAGTTGCGACATAAGCGCCCTATGCCATGGGATATCTACTTATGCTATTGTTTCTCTATGATTATACTAAGAAAGCAATTTCTGTTTGAATATGTGTGTTTGTGGATAAGTATGTATGTCGGATGGATCTCGAAACGGCTCTATCGATTTTTATCAAATCAGGAATATAGTGGGTTTGCGACAAAAAACATTATTTTGGAAGAGGTCTCAACTCTGGGAGAATTCGCAGAAGTTCCTTGAGAGAGGATTATTGGTCCCTCAAGTAGCAGCTGATCGGAGAAAAGTTTCCATAATCTGTTGAAAACGTGAAAGAGTGTGTGCAAATGGTAAAGATTACAATAGCTGTAGTTGAGTCAACAAATTTGGCGACCTAATTAATTTGAAACATTACAGTGTTCATGGAACATCTGGAAGAATTGGTTCCTCCAAAACCATATTAACAACTTGAAAAAAATTTACTATCAGTTTTGTTGAAGACCTGTTTGAGTATTATCTTACAGAATATTATTTAATCATTTGTTTATTTAATCATTCAGAATAAATAACACAACTCACAGAAGAGTATCACAGGCTTATAAGCCCAAAATGGTTTCAATTGTAATTTATGCAACAGTCCAAATGTAGCTAGGTTATGTGTCACTCAACATTCATCAATTACACACTGTAAAATGGTGCTTTTGATATTTGCAAGAGCTGTTGCTAAAAACCCTATTTGCGAATAAATTCACAAATAGTTAAGGCCGTCCGGCTCGCAAAATTGCTGGGTTCAAACCGCAGCTTTAGCTCAGTGGTAGATACATGAATTTTCCAAATATAATTAATCACCACAGGGTTCAATGACTGGTGATTAATAATTCTTACCGCTGCTTCTGGGAAGTTCTTGAAGAATACCAATGAGGAAATCAAAAGAATAGTTGATGACTGATTATCAGTAACCATGTACACAATAGAGATTAATAAAGACCAACTATGGTTTTTTCTATTTGATCCTTAGAACGCTTGTCATGAATACAGGTATTCACCAATTTATCCTTCTGAAATTCCTTAGAACTTACAACGCCAGTTCTTGAAGCTCTCTGGATCCGTTATATGATATAACTGGAACCTTATTAATATAATTATCAATATATTTTTTCTGGCAGGCCAATGTGACTATCATCAAAGGATGATAAGTACTGAATGCTCTTAACAAGATCAATATTAATTGATTTAATAATTTTATATGCTGCAGACGAATATTTCTTGGTACCAAGACAGCTCAAACTGTATATCACGAGATGAATTAGGATAAAATAAACTTCTATGATTTGTATGCTGACATAAAACACAAAATATATTCCCATAAAACAATATATATATATATATATAAAATATTCTATATCTATAATTCTCTTTAAATAGATTCTTTTATAATATTTGAATAATTATCACAAGGTTTACTAGCAATCACAATATTGAGCTTTAAAGACTATAAATATATTATATTTAATACTGATGCTTGGACTTCCAGTCAATTCAGAATTCTACAATTTAAAACATGTTCGGTCTATAGATTTGATATGACATACTTTGATCAATTAGCAAATAATAATTAATAAAATTGATATTTATAAAATAAAATCTCAGAGTTTTTAATGAGTCCGTGCCATGCATGGAAGTTAGCTTCCTACATATATCAAATAAATTCATAAAACGTCCTTATAAACTATGTGATAGCACTCAACACGTTGCGGATTTTCCTTGTCTTAAGTTAATTTATATAGCGCTTTGATTAATTCCCCAACTATGAACAGAAAGGGCTTATAATGAGCTCGTTTGATTTACCACTCACATTAATGATGTTCTTGACGGTCTCGCAGAATGAATTAATTATTTCCAATAATTAATTATTCAGGTTCCTTTAGTCTCTGCTGGGCTCGCGCGTGGTCCAGGTTTCTTATAGATTTCTTTCCGAATTAAAGATATATTTATGGGAATTGGTTACAATTAAGAACTCTACAACAACACTGAGTTCACAGATAATTTAACATTAATCACAAATATTTCACATTTAAAAAAGGGGTAGGCTTGATAATTTTAAAATTTAAAGGAAGAAAGAACCCTAAACTCCATGTGCATCCTCTCAGGACGAGATCACAAACCAGAAGAAAGTGGGTTTCAGAAAAATTTTATCTCTTCCTTGAACGATTTGTAAGCTTCTTTTTGATTGGCTTTTAATTTAGTAAACTCAATACAATTGGTTGCTTCAGAATCAGGGCTTCTTCAACTTTATAATAGAAAAAAAAATAAATAAAAGTTTTTATATAAATATATGGAGTGATTGTCTTAAACTATTTTGATAAATAAATCGCGATATACAATGTTAACATACAATATACATTTAGTTTTTTATAAGAGTTTTGTATACTCTTGATTTTCATGCTTTTTAGATTGTAATAAATATTTATACAGCAATAATAATTGTCCGTATTTCTATACATAAACCTTCCTTAATATATATAATACATCTTTTGTGAGTAAACTTTATAATTCAACCTATATTGGTTGCTCGAACAATCAGCTGATTCGCTAGGTATTGAATCAAATAACTATCGATTTATTGTAGATCGATTCATTTAAAAGTGTAAACAAATAATTCTAACCTCAATGTACATGCAAACTGTTATTTTTTTATGATCTGCCAATAATAAATGAGCCGCTTTATAATTTTTAAATCTGCTAATGGATCCTCATTAGTTGTTGAATCACAGTTATACTTGTTTTTTCTTATCATTTTAGATAATACGATTATTCTTCATCTCTAACAATATTCGATTTTATTTGAGTGGTTCTTTGACTAGGTTATCTTTCTTTCCCATTTTATAATTCTATTAAAATTCACTAGTTCACTTCAAAATATTTTGTGGTGATAAAATACCACGTGACATAATGCGCCCTCTGATTTCTGATATAAAATGACAATTTGAGAATATAATATAGTTTTATGATCCTGTTCGTTTTGGATCAGAAATCATACATGTTACAAAGCCTGTTAATAGATCTAATGAGAATTGTGTCTTGTAACATTTCAACAATAAATATAATAACAAATAAATTCAATTCGAATATATACACCTTACATCGGCTAATCTCCTACTACATACAATACATAAATATAAATCATCTCCACCTCTATACACAACATAAACATCTTTTTCGATTCATGCTTCCGCCCTCGGGCTGGAAGTAAATTTGAACGTTAGTGCAAAATCATTGCCAACCTAACAACACTATAGTTCTCCGACTTGTAAAATATAACATTTTTTTCCCTTGATATGGAACAGTGGCTTGTACATTTGATTTCTCTCTCTTAATTAATTTGGGCTTTATGCTTACACAATGAATATTTTTAATAGCTAATAGCTTTGGTAAATTTTACTGACAAGAACTTCTTAGTCATTTATACATGAAACTTTGGCTTAACATTCTTTGGTGGTAACAATGCAGTTTCATCATTTGGCAGATAATTTTATTTATTTTCTCCCTTGGATTTACACATTAATAATAATAATAATAAAAATAGAATACTTTTTACAACATGTTTACATATAATTCACATTCTATGACACTCAAACTTTTGGGGATAAGCCATTTTGGGCGATTCAACAGGCATAGGCTACTTGGATTCTGACAGTGAACAAACGACTTTTGTTGGCTTTTATATTACTCAGCTATCACCATTTTGATGTCTTTAACTCACACGGTAAGTTGGCTTTTAATTTGGATAATAATTGTTTTATTGGTTTGTGGGTGAGGATGGTGTTATAGATGGCTTCTAAATTTTCTATTTCTTTGTTTTCAGGTGTTGCTGGTTGAAGTGGGTACTTGTCTGCTGAATAAGTGTGTTGTTTGGTGTTCATTTGGTACGTATTCATTGAAAGGTGAGGCAAGTGACATTCCATCAAAATATTATTATTTACTTCCTTATCTCTTAGTGTCACGATAATATAGCTTGAGATTATAAGTATTGGGCTTTGATTCTGTGAATAATCTGGCGGTTTTGACGACCGGTTCTCCATCAACTCTCTTATCTTTGATAGCCTAGAGTATTTACTTTGTCTATCCTCAACTTTTCTGGGTTTCAAATTAGTTTTGTAAATTTTAGAATTATTGATCTTCTCAACATAGGATACGCCCTCATTTATCATTACTTTAATAATATTTTCTTCAATTGCTATCACAGCCATACTTATAATCATTACAAAGTAAATCAATGTATTTATTGTATTTCTCCCAACATGACACTTCAATAAACAACAATCATATACTCCCGTTTCCAATGAACAATTCACTATTCCATTCAATTTTATTTCACACGTTTTATCATCCATTATTATACTTGCAACATAATTTTTAATTGACATCATAGTCATACCAATAATCATAACAAAATAGATTAACATACTTGTTAAACTCATAACATAACCTCTTAGTAAGCAATAACCAGATATTCTTTCCTCCAATAAACAATTCATTCCTTCTTTCAATTCTAATGCACACAATTCATCTTTCAATAATTTCATATAATAATTCCTTTCTTTATCTTCATCTAGGCCCGTATCCATTATTAATTTTTCCTTGTTATTGAACGTGTTCTTTTTGTTTATCCTGTAACTGCCATCACTACGGTAAGCTGTTTGCTTGAACCGTGTGTGCTTCGGGTGCATGTTAGTCCAATTATTCATTTCATCCTGGTGCCGGTATTCCTCCCTGCATGCTGCCTTCCTTTCCTGGTTGCTTGGTTTCTTGATGTCCTTTTCGCAGTGCTTGAATTTGGCATGCGGACGGTAACCTCTCTTCCGTGGCCTCCCTTGTCGCTTTCTCCGGTGGGCCTTCCGGTGTTGGACCCTAGGCTTCACTCTGGCGTCGTCCTGCCGGTCACACTTTCGGCTTGCCTTGGTGGTGGTTTGCTCCTTGAACCTAGTGTGCCGCGGGTGGATCCTACGATGCTTGGGTGGTGACTGCTTAAACCGGGTATGTTGTGGGGTGTTGCATGCTGGTACACAGGTTCAGTGCATGAAGGCGGTATATCATTTTCTGATTTTATTATTGGCAACTCTTTAATCATTTCGGTGTTAATGCTGTAGATTATTTTCGGTGGTGAGCTGGTTACTAGTGGTAGATCTTCGGGAGGGAATAGCAGACTTAGTATAGATTGTTTTTTACAGACTGAATTTGATGCATGTTTGACTTCCTTATTTGGTGGCGGGTTGTTGTGGTGGTGGATTTGTTCTGGTTTTTGGTTAACTGCATGTTGATGTTCTGAGTAGATTTTTGCCCACACCTTTCTCTATCAGAGTTCCCAGTGTCGCTCTGGGCCGGCTAAACTCAGTCGGCGACTGGGGAGGGCCGCGGCAGGGGACGGGAGTCTTGGTGGGGCGTCCATCAACCACCCTCGTTCGGGTAGGGGGTTGAAACAGGGTTTTGAGTGCTTTGGAGAAATGTTTCCCTCTTTTAGGAAAGAGGGGCCGTGCTTTCGCACTGCCAAACAGGGTTGGTCGCGGAAAGAAGGGAACAGGAACCTTGCAGTGTTAGTCCTGAGAAAGGGCTTCGTGTCGGGACTAAGTCTTAGTCCTTGGGCACCGGGTGTCTTCCCGGGGTCCGGGTTGGACGCGGAGCTCCGGTAAAGGCCTTCCCTGGCCTTCCCAGAGGTCCTCTTTCGCTTCCGCACTGGATCAGTGCGCTGCGGCGGCTCGCGCTCTGGACTTCCCTAAGTCCTACTTGCCGGGCACCAGCTGTCCTCCTGGGGTCCGGATCGGCCGCGGAGTTGCGGGAAAGGTTTTTCCACACCTTCTTAGATGTCCTTTCTCGATCCCGCACTGGATTAGTGCGCTGCGGCGGCCAGCACTCTGGACTTTCCTAAGTCCCACTGCCGGGCACCAGCTGTCCTCCTGGGGTCCGGATCGGCCGCGGAGTTGCGGGAAAGGTTTTTCCACACCTTCCCAGATGTCCTCTTGCGATCCCGCACTGGATTAGTGCGCTGCGGCGGCCAGCACTCTGGACTTTCCTAAGTCCTACTTGCCGGGCACCAGCTGTCCTCCTGGGGTCCGGATCGGCCGCGGAGTTGCGGGAAAGGCTTTTCCACACCTTCCCAGATGTCCTCTTGCGATCCCGCACTGGGTTAGTGCGCTGCGGCGGCCAGCACTCTGGACTTTCCTAAGTCCTACTTGCCGGGCACCAGCTGTCCTCCTGGGGTCCGGATCGGCCGCGGAGTTGCGGGAAAGGCTTCTCCACACCTTCCTAGATGTCCTTTCTCGATCCCGCACTGGATTAGTGCGCTGCGGCGGCCAGCACTCTGGACTTTCCTAAGTCCCACTTGCCGGGCACCAGCTGTCCTCCTGGGGTCCGGATCGGCCGCGGAGTTGCGGGAAAGGTTTTTCCACACCTTCCCAGATGTCCTTTCTCGATCCCGCACTGGATTAGTGCGCTGCGGCGGCCAGCACTCTGGACTTTCCTAAGTCCCACTTGCCGGGCACCAGCTGTCCTCCTGGGGTCCGGATCGTCCGCGGGGTTGCGGGAAAGGCTTTTCCACACCTTCCCAGATGTCCTCTTGCGCCTCGATGTCCCACTGGTGGTCTACCAATGGGGAGTCAGGTTTCGACCAAACCTGACGTGTAGCCGTTGGTCGAAACTGGTAACCCGTCGTCTAAACAGGTTAAATGTTGTTCAACACTCGCCCAAACGAGTGTAGAGCAGTGGAGTTCACTGTGTTGGGGGCTAATCGACTTTAGCCTCAACACAACTCCCGGTCGCTGAAGAAATCGGAGTTCACTTAGTACAAGACGTACTGTGACGTTGCTAGCTGCTCGCTGCTTCCTTCTCACCTCTCTCGACCGCTCGACTTGGCTCTCCGAACTCGACTGCCTCCTGCTGGCCTTTCTCGAGCCTCCCTCAGTGACCGAGAGGGAGGGGAGAGAGGATGCGCAGCATCGCTGAGCGGTAGGCCAGTGGCTGGCTTGAACGTTGACCCCTCAGATTCTATGAAAGATAGCCGAGCGTCGAATAAATGACCCCTAAATTCAATTCCTTTCTCTAGTTACAATCTACATCGTGACACACTGTTCCTACTAAGGGATGGGGGGGGGAAAAGAGAGGGGGAGGAGAGGGGGGGGTGAGGATGGAAGGGGTAAACGGCAGACAGAATGCCCCAAATGCCTGAGTACATTCTGCCGCCTCTCCGCCGGTCAACATAGACCGAACATAAACTGGGCGCCAGGTTGATTCCTCGCCAACCGGTGGTGATGCGTCGGCACCATCCGAAGAAATGAGCAAGCTACCCGGCCAGATCCTAGGCCTAGCTTCAGAGAAGATCTTGAAGATCTGCGCCGTGCTTTCGCACTGCGTTGAGACGCCGTGTTCGCACACTGCAAGAGACCGCCGTGCTTCCGCACTGCGATGGGGGACGCCGTGCTTTCGCACTGCAAGAAGCGCCGTGCTTTCGCACTGCAAAGGACCGCCGTGCTTCCGCACTGCAATGGGGGACGCCGTGTTTGCACACTGCAAGAGGCCGCCGTGCTTCCGCACTGCGATGGGGGACGCCGTGCTTTCGCACTGCAAGAAGCGCCGTGCTTTCGCACTGCAAAGGACCGCCGTGCTTCCGCACTGCGATGGGGGACGCCGTGCTTTCGCACTGCAAGAAGCGCCGTGCTTTCGCACTGCAAAGGACCGCCGTGCTTCCGCACTGCAATAGGGGACGCCGTGCTTTCGCACTGCAAGAAGCGCCGTGCTTTCGCACTGCAAAAATAAGGACATGGTGCTTTCGCACTGCAAAAGGAATGCCGTGCTTTTGCACTGCCCGGGGCGCCGTGCTTCCGCACTGCCAGGAACGCCATGCTTTCGCATCGCGAAAAGGACGCCGTGCTCCCGCACTGCAGAGTTGCCGTGTTTCCACACTGCCGAGGACGCCGTGCTTCCGCACTGCAGATGAGAGCGCCGTGCTCTCGCACTGCCAGGAGGGGCGGGTAACACAAAAAACGAGGTGAACAACACCTCAGACAGGTTCTGAGAACCTAAGTAGCATTGCAAGGGAAACGCCGTGCTTCCGCACTGCAAAGAGTCGCCGTGCTCTCGCACTGCGAAAATAAGGACGCGGTGCTTTCGCACTGCCGAGTCGCCGTGCTTCCGCACTGCCCAGCACGCTGTGCTTCCGCACTGCAGGTGAGAGCGCCGTGCTTTCGCACTGCCGGGGAGCGCCGTGTCACACTTGCAGGACACTGCCGGGAAGTGTCGTGCTTCGCACTGTACATAAATGGACGCCGTGCTTTCACACTGCCGAGTCGCCGTGTTTTCACACTGCAAAAGGATGCCGTTCTTTCGCACTGCAGGTAAGAGTCGCGGTGCTCTCGCACTGCCAGGAGGGACAACACAGGGCACACAAAACACACAAAAAACACAAAACACAAAAAACACAGAACACAAAAAACACAGAACACAAAAAGGAACGCCGTGCTTCCGCACTGCCCGGGGCGCCGTGCTTCCGCACTGCCAGAACGCTATGCTTTCGCATTGCGAAAAAGGACGCTGTGCTCCCGCACTGCAGAGTTGCCGTGTTTCCACACTGCCGAGGACGCCGTGCTTCTGCACTGCAGATGAGAGTCGCGGTGCTCTCGCACTGCCAGGAGGGGCGGGTAACACAAAAAACGAGGTGAACAACACCTCAGACAGGTTCTGGGAACCTAAATAACATTGCAAGGGAAACGCCGTGCTTCCGCACTGCAATGAGTCGCCGTGCTCTCGCACTGCAAAAATAAGGACGCGGTGCTTGCGCACTGCAAAAGGAACGCCGTGCTTTCGCACTGCCCGGGGCGCCGTGCTTCCGCACTGCCAGGAACGCTATGCTTTCGCATCGCGAAAAAGGACGCCGTGCTCCCGCACTGCAGAGTTGCCGTGTTTCCACACTGCCGGGGACGCCGTGCTTCCGCACTGCAGATGAGAGTCGCGGGGCTCTCGCACTGCCAGGAGGGGCGGGTAACACAAAAAACGAGGTGAACAATACCTCAGACAGGTTCTGAGAACCTAAATAACATTGCAAGGGAAACGCCGTGCTTCCGCACTGCAATGAGTCGCCGTGCTTGCGCACTGCATGTGCCGGGCTTTCGCCCTGCATGGCCGTGTTTTCACACTGCCTTGCTTCGCTGTGCTTGCGCACTGCATGTGCCGGGCTTTCGCCCTGCATGGCCGTGTTTTCACACTGCCTTGCTTCGCCGTGCTTGCGCACTGCATGTGCCGGGCTTTCACCCTGCATGGCCGTGTTTTCACACTGCCTTGCTTCGCCGTGCTTGCGCACTGCATGTGCCGGGCTTTCGCCCTGCATGGCCGTGTTTTCACACTGCCTTGCTTCGCCGTGCTTGCGCACTGCATGTGACGGGCTTTCGCCCTGCATGGCCGTGTTTTCACACTGCCTTGCTTTGCCGTGCTTGCGCACTGCATGTGCCGGGCTTTCGCCCTGCATGGCCGTGTTTTCACACTGCCTTGCTTCGCCGTGCTTGCGCACTGCATGTGCCGGGCTTTCGCCCTGCATGGCCGTGTTTTCACACTGCCTTGCTTCGCCGTGCTTGCGCACTGCATGTGACGGGCTTTCGTCCTGCATGGCCGTGTTTTCACACTGCCTTGCTTCGCCGTGCTTGCGCACTGCATGTGCCGGGCTTTCGCCCTGCATGGCCGTGTTTTCACACTGCCTTGCTTCGCCGTGCTTGCGCACTGCATGTGCCGGGCTTTCGCCCTGCATGGCCGTGTTTTCACACTGCCTTGCTTCGCCATGCTTGCGCACTGCATGTGCGGGCTTCCGCCCTGCATGGCCGTGTTTTCACACTGCCTTGCTTCGCCGTGCTTGCGCACTGCATGTGCCGGGCTTTCGCCCTGCATGGCCGTGTTTTCACACTGCCTTGCTTCGCCGTGCTTGCGCACTGCATGTGCCGGGCTTTCGCCCTGCATGGCCGTGTTTTCACACTGCCTTGCTTTGCCGTGCTTGCGCACTGCATGTGCCGGGCTTTCGCCCTGCATGGCCGTGTTCTCACTATATCACAATAATAAAATCGGAACTATAAATTCCAACTCAATATTCCACTTCTCACTGTTCATTTCAATAATGAAATCAATCACATGAATTACTTATGCAAAGTAACCATCCATTGGATATAAATGACAGTGTTTTTATTATAACAGATAACATCTGCTAATTAATTCATAAACAGTGAACATTTATTGCTCAATCTCTCTTTCTCACTTCAAGACTTATTTCACCCCGAAATAAATCTTAATTTACTTTTCCAAAGTAATTATTCACACAAGGTGTGTATAATGACACAACAGCTGTTAATAAATCACACTAAGTGAATATTGATTTTCCGAAAAATAATCACAACAATTAGCACAAATAGTAATAATTGAATGAATTAATGCACCGTCAATAATAACTCAAGATGGTAGGCTGAGTAAAAATTAGATTCACTCTCGAGACGTGATCTAATTCCAAAACTAACAATAGCACGATCAAACCCAGACTGACTCAATAACAGTAGGATATCTGGAAAAACTAGAATTCTCATGAATTCAATTTTATAAATTGTTATTGAAAAGGATAAAGTAATTCTCTTCTACAGACTAGAAGCTTGGCGATAGCAGTTAGCCAGTTGAGATAATGTTTATCTTATCTGCACAGCACAAGTAACTTATCGATCCAACATAGAATTAATTCGAATTGAAATAATAATTATTTTATTCCAATTTATAGTAAGTCCTCCGACTTTATTTTCAAGATAAATATTAGAAAATTTAAATCATAATCTGAAGCTAATATCCCCCGATTGTAGTACATCTCGACTCACAATCAAACGCAATTTATTCATTCCACATGAATAATCAATTGCAACGTAATTCACTTTTATCCCACAGTATAATAACGTCTGTTAATTAACTGCATCGTAACACTTTACACGGATTAAAGCAATTACCACCAGCTTCATTAAATGATTTCAATTATTATAACCATTACCTCATGGTTAAGATATTATTTGGATCATACTGATCTATAATATTTTCTAATATCCTCTATCCACTCATTTTGCCATCAACTATTTATGGCAAATGGAAAACAAGCTACTGCAAGTTTTGTTTGTTAACCTGTACCTGGTTGCAACAATATCGGTAATATACCGATTAAGAAAATTTAGTCTAGTTTGAATCGACCTTCGCTGTTATTAACTAGTCATAGACTGTAGAAAATTTTCTTGATTACCCTTGCTTGGTCACATCATAATAAATTTCAAACTGAAATTATTGAGATTGCCTTCAGATCAAAAGAAATGCATTAATTTGTCAATAATAATTTTTTCCATTTAATTCAGCCATTGCTTTATGACTGATTATATTAATTAAACTGTAATGGTTGAGTTGCCATTTAGTTTAAATAAAACCCTATTTTATAGGAAAAATTAAACGGAATATGCTTTTTCCTTCTCTTCCTTTCAATATACTATTGACAAATTTCTTTCAACAACAATAAATTTGTCAGTCTTTTAATATTTTCATCATTTTCGGAATCATGCTAATGCTATCTTCAAAATTCGGCTAATAGATTCATGCTTATAATTCTGAATTAATTTTCTTCGATTTCTATGCAATTTTGTCTTTGACAACAAAATTTAATTTCCTCATTTTAAATGGGATAATTTATGAATCAAAAATAGCTCTAAAGCTGTGATATGATTGAACTCTTATGATATTCACCCCTTCTCGCCTCTTACCTCCTTATTGGCGGCGCGTGACACCTCTCTGGTATCCCATCCTCCGGATAGGCAGCGACCCTCTATAGCCTCGCTCGGCCTCCTGCTGTCCATCCGCTCGAGTTCCGTCCACCTTTTCCGCAACTGCTCCATCACCATCCTCTTCCTCATCCTCGGGCAGGTGTGGCTGGAGCTTGGTGCCCTTCTCGTGCACAGTAAACCTCTTACCGGCACTCAACATTTCCTCGACCTCATAGAGGCCAGAAAATTCCGGCGCTAACTTCGCGGCGAGCTGATTAGCACCCAAGGACAGGTGACACTCCTTCCTGTAGACTAGCTGTCCAGAGTTCACCTTCCTTGTCCTCCTTTTCCAATTATAATACCGGTTGGCATTATAATATTCTTGTCTCCAATATCCGAAACTACTTTGAGTGTAGTTTCCAGCGCCGGCAGTCTTCTAGACTGCACTGCTTGACGATTATCTCCAGCTCCTTGCTGAAAATTATCCTCCTTCTTCCGCCTCCGGTACCGCTTTTCCGGACAGTTGAACCTCCAGTGCCCAGCTCGTTTACAGTGCCAGCAAATGAACTTTCCACGGGCTGGAGAAATTTTCTGAGAAATAAATTCCTCTTTTCCAGTCTTCCACACGGCTCCTACGTGTTCCTGGACTTGATGAAATTTCTTCTTCTCCTGCTTCTTCACAGGAATAATTCCAGGTGGCTTCCTTGACCTCCCTATGTCAGGCTGGGTTTTAACAGTAGCCAGCCTCGAGTTGACAGCTCCTTTTCCCACTTTTGGAGTGGAAATATCGTCTCTAATGTGCTTTTTGACGAGATGAGGATCCCATTCCACTGACCGGGAATAGGGGTCTATTTTCACCCGGTGCTCACGAAGAAACTCCATACCAAGCAGAATATTTGGAGAAAGCCCATCCATTATTGTGAGTGTTGTTGATAGGGATATTCTGCCAATTTTCAGGTTGGTTATAACATCACCTCGCAGTCGTGCAGCCGCTCCGTTAGCCATAACAGCGCCGCGCTGCACAGGCTCTCGTTCCACTGCTTCCAAACTATTAAAAGCTTTAGAGCTAATATAGTTGGACTCTGCTCCGGTGTCGAGAAGAGCACTATACTGTATGTCTCCTATTTTCACTATAGTGAAAAGACGGTTGTCATCCTGGAGCTCTGGCTCTAGCTGGATTTGAAGCCTCGTTTTAACCACTGCTGTTTTATCAGAAGTCTTCTTCTGCTCTCTCTCACAGGAACAATTGGGTCGAGGCTTCCCACACTTTGAGCAGAGTGAAGCCTCCGGACACTCTGATCTCCAGTGTCCCACCTTCTTGCACTGCCAACACACGGGGCCTTCTGGAGGTTGTTCACTCCGACGCCGTGTAGTAGTAGTCTCCTGTCGAGGCTTGGTCTGCTTCCTCACCTCCTCCTGCTTCACAGCTCGTTGTCTCTGTTGAGCACTCTTCTCCTCGAATTTAATTCGTTCATATTGTCTCGCTAAGTGTAGCAAGTCGTCGGTGGTGTACACTTCAGCCTCCCTGATGTAGAGCTTGTAGCGTGGTAAAAGATTTTTGTACAATCTCTGTACCTGGCTACTCTCTGAAAAACCACCTCTTCTCCTCATCAGCGTTAGCAGCTCCTCAACATAGTCGTCTATGAGCTCGCCTTCTTTCTGCCGCCTGTCGAGAATTTCATTCTCAAGATCCTCCACATAAGTAGGTGGATAGTAACGAGACCGAAAGTCTCTCAGGAAATCGTCCCAGTGTCTCCACTGTTCTCTCCTATTCCTCATCCATAAGGAACATTTCCCCGCTAACATTTCAGGTAGCGCTGGAAATAACTGTCTGCCAGACAAGCCATATGCTTGTTGCAGCTCCTCGAGCCGCTCCATAAAACTTGGAGCATCTCCACTCCCATCATATGAGAGCCGCCACCCTCGAACCTTGTCACACACGGCACCCGGGTCCATACAGGATGTAGCAGGCACCGCTGACCTGGTAGGTGACCTCAACACATGCCTAGGCATGTTATTATGCCTCTCCGGCATCTCCGGCCTCACTAGCGCAGGCTCTGCCTCCTCGCTAACTGGTGCTGGCCTTCGCGCTCTTCGACGAAGCGCCTCCTCCCCATTATCCAGAACGGGGAGCATCGCAACAATCCGCTGTCGTTGCTCCAGTAGAGCCCTCCTCAGGCTCGTATCTGTGCCATCTGTCAGCACTGAGTCGAGTATTAGATCAATCAAGCCCTGATCGTGCACTCTGTACACCCAGGAGTTGCTGGAGTCTCCATCAAACTCTGGAGACGTCTCCTTGGGTATTTCTTCCAGTCTGGAACATGCAGTGGCCTCCGCGACTGGTGGCCACAAAGCTGCAGCTCCTTCCTCTTCCTGACCTGTGCCAGCTCCGCCACCGATCCTGTTTAGACCGGCGGCCTCCACCATTGTCCTCCGGTGGTTTTCGACAAGAGCTCTCCTGAGCTCTGCCATGGTACCTGTTGTAGGTAGCCCTGCTGATGCTGCTAGATCCACTGCTTCATTCCGGTGGAGTTTGTAAATCCAGGACACTCCTGGATCGCTGCTATCCTCTCGCGCCTCCTGGTCTTCTCCGGCGCGATTACATTTCTCTTCTGCACTCATTGCTGCTTTCCTCCTCCTGCCTTGGGCCCCACGTTCGTGTGCCAATCTTCTGAGTAGATTTTTGCCCACACCTTTCTCTATCAGAGTTCCCAGTGTCGCTCTGGGCCGGCTAAACTCAGTCGGCGACTGGGGAGGGCCGCGGCAGGGGACGGGAGTCTTGGTGGGGCGTCCGTCAACCACCCTCGTTTGGGTAGGGGGTTGAAACAGGGTTTTGAGTGCTTTGGAGAAATGTTTCCCTCTTTTAGGAAAGAGGGGCCGTGCTTTCGCACTGCCAAACAGGGTTGGTCGCGGAAAGAAGGGAACAGGAACCTTGCAGTGTTAGTCGTGAGAAAGGGCTTCGTGTCGGGACTAAGTCTTAGTCCTTGGGCACCGGGTGTCTTCCCGGGGTCCGGGTTGGACGCGGAGCTCCGGTAAAGGCCTTCCCTGGCCTTCCCAGAGGTCCTCTTTCGCTTCCGCACTGGATCAGTGCGCTGCGGCGGCTCACGCTCTGGACTTCCCTAAGTCCTACTTGCCGGGCACCAGCTGTCCTCCTGGGGTCCGGATCGGCCGCGGAGTTGCGGGAAAGGTTTTTCCACACCTTCTTAGATGTCCTTTCTCGATCCCGCACTGGATTAGTGCGCTGCGGCGGCCAGCACTCTGGACTTTCCTAAGTCCCACTTGCCGGGCACCAGCTGTCCTCCTGGGGTCCGGATCGGCCGCGGAGTTGCGGGAAAGGTTTTTCCACACCTTCCCAGATGTCCTTTCTCGATCCCGCACTGGATTAGTGCGCTGCGGCGGCCAGCACTCTGGACTTTCCTAAGTCCCACTTGCCGGGCACCAGCTGTCCTCCTGGGGTCCGGATCGTCCGCGGGGTTGCGGGAAAGGCTTTTCCACACCTTCCCAGATGTCCTCTTGCGCCTCGATGTCCCACTGGTGGTCTACCAATGGGGAGTCAGGTTTCGACCAAACCTGACGTGTAGCCGTTGGTCGAAACTGGTAACCCGTCGTCTAAACAGGTTAAATGTCGTTCAACACTCGCCCAAACGAGTGTAGAGCAGTTGAGTTCACCGTGTTGGGGGCTAATCGACTTTAGCCTCAACACAACTCCCGGTCGCTGAAGAAATCGGAGTTCACTTAGTACAAGACGTACTGTGACGTTGCTAGCTGCTCGCTGCTTCCTTCTCACCTCTCTCGACCGCTCGACTTGGCTCTCCGAACTCGACTGCCTCCTGCTGGCCTTTCTCGAGCCTCCCTCAGTGACCGAGAGGGAGGGGAGAGAGGATGCGCAGCATCGCTGAGCGGTAGGTCAGTGGCTGGCTTGAACGTTGACCCCTCAGATTCTATGAAAGATAGCCGAGCGTCGAATAAATGAGCCCTAAATTCAATTCCTTTCTCTAGTTACGATCTACATCGTGACAATGTTGATTTGTTTTTATTGTGCATGCCACTGTATATGATGTATTTGCTCTATTGTTATTTTGATTATGATTGTCCTGATGTGTGAAATTTATATCCTTATTATTATTCCCATTCGAATGATGTCTGCTGTCATAATGTGGTTCTTTGTGATACCGTTTACCGTTTCGGTATTGAAACTTATTTCTATAATTATAATCAAATGATTGACCTCTGTTGGTATTCTCAGTGTATTTTGGATATCGAGTGTTTGCTCCGGCACTTGACATTTGTTTATCACCATTATAACTTCTTCTGAAGCCATTGTTATTATGCTGAAGAGGATGATTGGGATCTCCTGCACGATAGTTTACCTGACTTGATTCAGGAGTAACGGATTGGATACAGTGTAAATGTTCTATCAGTTCTTTACAACTGGAAATAGGAGATACTGCCAGTGTCATGCGAACACGAAAAGGAAGTTTTTTCAATAATATGTGGACCAGTGATGAGTCAGTTAGGGATTCGTCTAACTGATAGTTTCTACTCATCAAACCTGTTACAAACTCAGTGTAGGATTGTCCATTTCTGCTATCGTAAGTGCATAAAATAATTTCTAATAATGCGTCCATCTGTTTATGTTTGCTCCAATATTGTTGCAGGAACTGGGAGAGGAAATCATTCAGGCTCTGAAAATCTCGCACTCTGCTCTGGAAGAACATCAGCGGCTCGCCGAGTAATAGACTGGACAGTTGGAAACGCCATACTAACCAAGAGGTATCAATTCCTGAATGGCTCTTATTTGATCTATGAATGGTCTGGGTTGCATTATACCACGTGACAACACTCAATTCACAATTCAAGACACACAAAAATCATTTTCAAATTGAAAAAAATCTTCTAAATCAAATTAAATCATTCACAATTTATTAATTAGAGAATTCCAAACTTTAAAAAGACTATAAAATTTGGAGACCGAGAAGACAAACACACTATTAAGAACTTATTACAGCTGTGATATTGACTATTATGTACCGTATATGTTAGTCATGTACTGTTATGTTAACGCTCATTGGAAAATACTTTCCCGTATATTGTATGTAACTTATTGATTATCTTTAAGTTGAAGGTACCGTAATCATTTTCTAGCATTTGCGTTTTCTTTGCAGAGCCTAAGTGCATCGAGATCGATTGTGGAACATGACCTATCTGCACGCCAAGTGCGGAGCCCACCTAGGCCTGTTATTGCAGAAAAGATTGAAGAGCATCTTACTCCAGAAAAGAGATGTTATAGAAGATATCCTTACTAGTAACGTCCCAACACTCCTAACAGCCTAACCTAGGGTAACACCCTAATCTTAACTTAGGGTGGTAACACTCTTTTCTATGTTCTTTCACTGTTGTTTTCTGAAGAGAGCTGAGTCGTAAATTCAGCTTTGAATATGAGTGGACTATACGATGAAATAAATAAAGATGTTAAGAGCTTCAATGTGTAACACTTCATTCATTACCACACCAGAATTCCAACATAAATAAATTCAATATGAACTTGAAGATCTGTTGAACACGAAGGATGTAATAATCCTCGCGGACCAAAAGCTTAATGAAAGCACACATGAAAGACAAAGAAGGATCGACTGGTTGAGTGCGGACCACAGCTTAAAACATAGGTGTTGACCGACTCGTTAAATGTGGACCAACGGCTTAACCTACAATGGCAATAAACGGCTGAATGAGCACAAAAAATAATTCCAAGTAATCAGCCCACTTAAGGAGCGATGTCTTTTTGACAGGAATGTGTTTGAGTAATTGATATATTATAATTATTGCACAACTCAGTGAAATACTTTATTATTTTTCTTCAATGTTGTTTTCCATCACGAACTGTTTATTATTAAATCCTTATTGTTATTTTGACACAGAATTTATTGGACATTAGACATACAAGACCAAACAAAACAGTTACACTACCCCGACGCCATTCCATGTCACCTGACATTGTCTATCCAGGGCTTCACAACACTGCCCTCCCCTCACAAAGGGTGGGAAGAAATCCTATAACTCATACAATAGTACATACATAAAGCTTACAAACTATATTCAACAATAATTTGAATCAAAGTATCGTCTGGGTACCCTGATTTTTCTTCCTGACCGTCTCATTTGTAATGGTGCCTGAACCGGCTCAACATAATTTCCATCCAACCTATCCCTACCCCCACTTTCATAATGCCTAACTTCAGGAATTTTCGCAGCCAATGCAGCACTTAGCTTGGCGTTTGAGTAAAACTCACCATCTGATTGACATGTACTTTGATGATTTTATGATTCTAAACCTTGACCATATATATACAAAATTACTGATCTCACTCAGTATCCCTCCTAATACAAAACGAATCCCAGAAACATCATTCTTTTTATTTGGATTAATCCATACTATTTGATCAACATGAAATTCTTTGACACGGTTGAAAGAAGTTGCTAAAGTTTCATTTTTCTCAAAATCATCCTTAAAAGTAACTTTCTTTTGTAAGTTGAACATAGGCATTGTAGGTTCAAAATTTAATCCTATTATATTAAGCGAGCAATTTCTGTATAATATAGTTATTGGTTATTGTTAAATTCCGTCTAAAGAAAAAGTGGACTGTATTTAAAAAGGTTAATGTGCTATAAATTATTTCCTCAATTGGAAGTATATGACAAAAATTAATACAAAACTCAATGACTGCAAACCATTGTACATGCATATTGAACAGAAACATTATTTCTAAATTTTAAATTCGATACAGATTCATCTAATTATAATTTATTATCAATAATGGTTATGAGCGCCTATTTGAATAAATTTGTTCATAGGCTAGTACAAGAACGGAATAGCTTCTATCACCGTAGAAACATATAATCTTATCTGAGGTCGATAGACGATTGTTATCTAACTTACCAGGCAAGAAATAAATAAATCTTTAATTGTATGCCTTCCAAAAAATTAGTCAATGGAAAAAACCATATATGTTTATATGCCGATGGATTAGAACAGTAAAGTTATATTTGAAGGTTAGTTTCGAAATGAAAACATAACCCCGAAACAAACCAAGGCTACCTCATTAACAAGTAGCAAATTGAGAAGGCAGTTCAACTAAACATCGATCAAAGAAATAATATATTATTAAATTTTTCATTTTTATACTCTCGTTTCTAGGCCAAATAAGCCCGAATATTTATTTATTTTAAACTACAAAGAAAAATATACTTGTTAAAAATATATGAACAAATTAGCTTAGCCATATATGACGTTTGAGGGTCGATATTCTAGCGTATAAAAAACAATATAAACAAAACAAATAGAAAGAAATATTTATTTATTATGTTATTCGTTACTGTTATAAACATATATATCCTTATCTACTGTATCTTATACTAGCATGTCTATGTTCTATAATTATTAGCTGTTCATTGAAGCCAATTTAAAAGTATATCATCATAGACGAATTCTATTATTTATGTATTATTATAATTATAAAAAAAAAAACTATATGATAATTTGGAACAACTTCAAACCAGGAATTTCACCATATTTTTAAAGCTTTAAAGTTGGACACAGTGACACCACCCATTCGGCGTATTGGTTATGTCACAGAATCGGACCAATCCCGAATTAATATGTAAATTTGGCAAGATAAAATTTGGAGAAGAAATTGAAGTGAAAATTAGAAGAGGAAGACTCGAGGCCATTTTGCAAGGATCATCGGTAGGATGCAGACCTAGTCCACGTACCTAATTGTTTAAAAGCTTTAATTTCTGTTTCATGTAACTTAATCTTCGTTTTTCTGTTTTTTAAAAAGTTGTTCCAAAGTTCCTATAATAATTGTGATATTAAGATTTTAAATTTCATTTAAATAAACCCCTAAATTATATCAGTGAAGTCTGTTCAACATTTTTCGCCACGTGGAAGGACCCAGCCGGAACGATATATTCTACGGCCGAATATATTTCGAAAAACCAAAAAACGGAAACAAAAGTCTACGTAAGTTGTTCAAATATAAAAGGGGATCCCCATAAATCTGCGAAAATTGTACAGCGTATAAATTCGTTCATTTGGAAAAGTCATGACTATAGTTTTAAGGGTACAAAACTTATCATAATTAATTTTTATAATATTAAATATATTAACTATCCACGCTGTACTTAGCCAAAAGGTCTATTTTCCTTAGGCGAAACCACACCCTGAGAATAATTTCAATTATTAATTTATTCTATTTTCCGAATCACTATTTCATATTAACTTGTTTTTTCTTGTTGAACTAGTTCAGTTATGACCCTTTCCAAGGGCTATTATTCATTTCACTTTGTTTAATTGAAGAGTACCGAACTTTCTATATAATATTTATAAATTAAAGATTCAAATCTACTATCAACCAATATTTATTTTGTATCTATTGAAAATTATTATTCACATAATTTGTTCATTAGTTTATTCCATATTTGCTGTAACAGTTTATCTCTCAGAATATATCCATATTACCGTTTTGTTAAACTGGGTTTACTTCATTTTACCTCCAAATTCGTTCTTTCTCGGCCGACACACATTGGTCATTCAGGACACGTCCTGTTTTGCAATAGCCAGACAGTAGCCAGTATAGTATCTATCATTAGACTATTATCTATTCTGGTGGTAAGTGGTGGTCGTTTTTCTTATCAAGTAATAAATTCTGTCCTTGGGAGTATCCCACAGAATCAAATAGTAAATCGACTCCCACCGGCCTGCTACACCGAGGTGAAGTGAATCCCGCATCATCAGCCGATCAACGTTGAAAAGAGAGGTAATAGATCGTATAGACAACGTTAGAATTAAACTCGGTACTCGAAATATTTACTATTTTGGTCCAGCACTTCGCTACATAACCTATAGTATTTATCAGAGACCTGGTTCGCATGGATTGCCATTCTATCTGTTGTTTCATGCGGTCTAATATCTTTCCAAATTACGGCACAAGTATTGGATTCCGGATATATTGGTCATCACTTGGAGAAAAGGTTCACCCCAAAGTTACTATCTCTGTTTGATCATAGTGACAACAGGATTTATTTTCAGCAGATTCAAGTTGCACTGTATTTTATTATTAAAGTGAATTTAATTCCACCTCACTATATTATAGCCACCTACCATATTAAGTTAGAAATTCAGGTCCCTCACTTCAGCTACCTTTTTAGACCGATAAACCCTCCGTTGAGCAAATTAACTTTTTCAATCTGTCCCATCCATATACTAGTCATTCTGCTTCGATACATCGACTTAAGTGATATCGACAATTCGATTAAGCAAATATCAACCAATCTAACCTACAAATATCTATCATTGAATCATAACCTCAAATAATACAACCGTTTAATTCTTCTATTTAATCAGACTATTCTAATCATAAATTACTTATTCATTTTGCGTCCTCTTCTTTCTACGGAACAAAACAGTGGGGCATTAAACGTTGAGAAATATTGCCCATGGTTTATGATTGTAGTTTTGGTTTAATTGTTAAAAGTTTATAATTATCAATTTTAGTGCATGTTCATGCCCCTCCCCGGAGCAGAACTTGACACATGGCGCCCAACATGGGGCCTCTGATGAGACCCCTAGGCATGTACAGCTACACTATTAGATTACATAATTATTTCACTAGTACCCAGAAATTTTTTCAAACTTTGGATCAATCCCAACTTGTCAAACTCAGCCTGAATATTCATCATAACAATCCTAATCAAACTAGAGGGACACAGAACCCCAATTATTAATAAGCCGTGCCCTGCATGATCAGTGCGGGTAAAAGATTTGTCAACTAGTGATGAATTTTTAGGGGAGAGAAAGAACGAACTTGAGATTGAACAGATCAATTTTGTATGTGGACTGAACCACACGAAAATTATAAAACAAAAAGGTTTCGTATCCTACCTCATAGGCAATTGCTATATGTTAGTATTATATTTTTATTGTTAATTTTTAATGTTTATATGTTTACCTCGAACAATTGAAGGTCAACGTGCACTGAATTATCCTCTAGTCATCTCGCGGCACTAATCACTGTGATAAATATTTGTTGTTCACTTATCTCATCACTTATCTAATTTTAAGCAAATCAGCATCGATTCGCTTGTCTGCGCACACACTACCGAACCGTCGCTCGAACTTCCACGCTGTCACCCAAGAATCTGCCACTTCACCATGGAAAACTCCAACCCCAATTCAGACGTCTCGTACCCAGTAGCACTACCCTCAGGACCCAGCGCACAGGCGGATGCGGCAATAGTTGACGACGCTCCATCCAGCACTCCCACTCCAGTGGACGACGAGGCAGAGACCCCAAGGAGTCGCGAGCCCGGCAGCATATCCTCCATGGGTTCCAACACCAATAACCTGGGCCAGCATTCGTCCACCCAGCTCGAGCTCCAGGATGTACCAACCGCTTCACCTCCATATGCCGCTCCTTCGATACCTGCAAATAAAGAAAAAACATTATTTGAGGATACTCGCGGACCTCTATCAATAGCACTGGCAAACAGCACCCTTGCTACAAACAAACAGTTGATATTTGAGATCGACAAACGGCGGAAGAAGGACCGAAAAGAACATCAGGAAGAGAGAGACCAGGACCGAGCAGAACAGAGGGAGGAAGAGCGCAAGCAACAGGAAGAGAGAGACAAGGACAGAGAGGAAAGAAACAGGGATCAAGAAGAACAGAGGGAGAGAGAGCGCAAGCAACAGGAAGAGAGAGACAAGGATAGAGAAGAGCGGAGAGAGGAGTACAGACAATTCTTTGCTTACATGGATAGCAAAACTACGGCCATCCTAGGACAGGTCGACCAGAGGATTGCTGAACAAGCCCAGGAAATTAAAGATATAATCACCAATGATCTCAACATCCGAATGGATAAGATGTCCCTAAATATGGAGAGCAAACTTGCCGACTTGAACACAAACTTGTATTTTATTATTAAAGTGAATTTAATTCCACCTCACTATATTATAGCCACCTACCATATTAAGTTAGAAATTCAGGTCCCTTACTTCGGCTACCTTTGTAGACCGACAAACCCTCCGTTGAGCAAATTAACTTTTTCAATCTGTCCCATCCATATACTAGTCATTCTGCTTCGATACATCGACTTAAGTGATATCGACAATTCGATTAAACAAATATCAACCAATCTAACCTACAAATATCTATCATTGAATCATAACCTCAAATATTGCAACCGTTTAATTCTTCTATTTAATCAGACTATTCTAATCATAAATTACTTATTCATTTTGCATCCTCTTCTTTCTACGGAACAAAACAGTGGGGCATTAAACGTTGAGAAATATTGCCCATGGTTTATGATTGTAGTTTTGGTTTAATTGTTAAGAGTTTATAATTATCAATTTTAGTGCATGTTCATGCCCCTCCCCGGAGCAGAACTTGACAACATTAATTGCAGAGATTTTCATGCTCAATCTTTTCCACTTAAATTTTTTTGTTAAAATTGTATATGAAGGCTGATAATTGAGAATTCAAAATCGAACTTTGCATAGATGAGGCAGAGCTCCTGAATTTTTAGATATAGGACTTGTCGCAGTTGATAGAGCTTTTCAATGACTATGACTATTGACTATTGCAATGACTATGACTAATGACTATTCCAGGTATGAATTTGATCAAAATCGTTGGAGCCGTTTTTTGAGAAAATCGCAAGAAACCCTGTTTTTTCACAACATTTTTGCTATTTTAGCCGCCATCTTGGATTGTATTTGATCGAAATTATTCGTGTCGGATCCTTATAGTGTAAGGACCTTACGTTCCAAATTTCAAGTCATTCCGTTAACTGGAAGATGAGATATCGTGTACACAGACACACACACACACACACACACACACACACACACACACACACACACACACACACACACCACACACACACACACACACACACACACACCACACACACACACACACAACACACACACACACACCACACACACACACACACACACACACACACCACACCACACACACACACACACACACACACACCACACACACACACACACACACACCACACACACACACACACACACACACACCACACACACACACACCACACACACACACAACACCACACACCACACACAACACACACACACACACACACACACACACACCACACCACACACACACACACACACACCACACACACACCACACCACACACACACCACACACACACACACACACACACACACACCACACACACACACACACCACACACACACACACACACACACACACACACAAATATATATTATTATTTATCACAAATAATTTGTAAATTGCTTAGAGTCAACCATCAAATTTTGAGGTTACAACTTTGTTTATGTTAGTGAACAGCTGTTTTGAATGCAGTCAATAAATTAGTCAAAATGAATTATTTGTACTGCTGAACTCACGTTTCAAAACGATGATATCATTACTTCTAAAAACCAATCATTAATGTAATAAGGATAAGAGTTTCAAAATAAAAATATATTTATTATTGTTAAAATAATGTATTAATGGAAATTTACAACATGTTAAATATTATAAAAGCGAGCATGATCATGGTACAAGCATTATCACTGATAAGAATTGTGATATTCATTTTTTGTTATTTATTATTGTAATAAAAATCTCTTGTACAAAATGTAATAGTGTGAATATTGAGTGGGTATTATTGTAGTTGTTTTTCTGTATCTTATATCATTTTCCATGTTTCTGAACTGAAATGAACTTTGATTTTTTTGTATGTTGAACCCTGCGTTTTAGTCTGAGAATTGACTTTGTCTTGTTTGAATTTGCTAACTTGTTGCTTAGCTGTCTAAATTAAAGCAATTTTCGTGCATTTTTCAAATGCAGTTTCAATTTCTTGTCGAAAAAAGCTACTGTATTTGGGAATTGTACGCCCATTGAGCTTTTTGCAGCTTTGGCTTTTCCACTGGAAGTTATGCTCAACGCTCGTGGAAGGGGAATAATTGTCAGTGAAAAGGCCTCAGTTGGTATTGAGACGTAACCGGAAAAACATCATGTAACGGTGTGCGAGCCTCGGTCCTCTGAATGGGTCTGTTACCCATCCAGAGGGACAAATTAAAAAGTTTTCAGTTATCAGTAATTTTTATGTAGTTGGATAGGAAACCAAATTTTATAGAGTTAGTAGGAGTAGAATCAGGAAATTATTTGTGCGTGTGAGTTCAAGTATAGTGAGTTTTATTAAAGCGTATGTGAGTGTTTCTGAAGAGTCCAAGTTTGAATATTGTTAAAATGGTGAGTGCCGAACTTTTGTTGTTTTTCTTATTAAGCTCAAAAGTTAGTTTCATAGAATGACCGAGACCCAAATTTAAATGCAGCAAGTTAGCAAATTCCCAAAATGTATAGATTAAAAATTGAGTATGTTTTCTTGACCTGAATCGATTCCTGAATAACTTTGTTCTGTTTGAAAATTTGACATGTTACCTGGCTTTTATTAATTCGTTCTATTTATTTAGAGTTCAATAAACCTGAAGTTTAATTTTATTAGTATTTTTCATTAAAGTTCCTGACTCGTAGTTGCTAGTTGCTAAAATAGGTGACAATTAGTTAATGATGATAATCTGCGCATTTGAATGAACGAATCCACTGAAAGCTCCCAACCAATCAAGGGTTCAAATACCGGTAGATGATTAATTGATAGCAGTAAACTTCAGCAAATTCAAACATTCAAGTTCAAATTCAATTTTGTTGATTCTCAAAAAAATATACAACACTTTCAAGACAAAAAAAGAATCTACACCTGCAAAGAAACCCTGTGCGCAGGTGTGAGTTGCAATATAAATGTTTTTCAAAATATTTAACAAAAATGATCCAAAACAAATTTTTTGAAGAAAATACAGAATAGAAACTAGTACTTAATAATAAAGAGGATACTAAAAATAGAGGAACGGAAGGAGAAAACACGGAAAAGGCCAAGAAGAAAAAAGAAGACGAAGAAGAAGGAGAATGAAGAAGAAGAGAAAGGTAAGAGGTAGGTAAGTCAACTGCAACCATGGAGTAGACAAAAATTAATTTATTTAAAACAATTTTTCCTCGATTTTATTTGCTATTATCCATTTATCTCAAATTCAAATTCAAATTCAAATTTATTTCTCAAAAAACATACACAATTATAATAATCTAATATTATAACATATAAAAATAATACAAGAAAAATACTATTAATATATAAAATGATCCCAAAACTGCAGTATATATTTTTTTATGTCCATCTATGTTTAAGGAGTAGCCTACAAGGTAAAACCTGTGCGTAGACCTAAGATGCAGTAATATATTTATTCAATATAAACTAAGAAATTGAACCAAAAAGAACAGAGATTAGTGGAACTTACACACAAATATAAGTTAGCAGATTAAATTAGATAAAAGTTAGTAAAACACAATAATTATTATTCTATGATAAAAAAAACAAAACATAAAAACAAGAAACAGTTGGTGCTTAGAAGATTTTTTCTTCAGTTTTATTTGATCTTATCCATTCCTCAATCTCGCAATTTAGTTTTTGCTCCGGCTTGTATTGGCAACAAAATGAGTAGGAACAAGATTTATTATCCTCTGTGATAAGTAAGTGAATTGTCTTCTACATACATTCAAATCCATCCTCTCTTGATGGAATGTTTCTCTAATAGGACGTAAATTTAAATTCAAGTTTCTTTCACGAAGAAGAAATTTATTTTTATTTTTCTTAATATATATTATCAAATTTTTATGTACAGCTGTCGAACAGTTAGTACTTTGAATTCATTGAAAAGATCGCTTGTAGGATAAAGTCTGGGTTTGCCTAGAATGTTTTAATAATATATTTTTGAATTATGAAAAGTTTTTCAAAATGTGTGTTCAAGGCTCCATCCCAAGCTCTTATTCCATATTGTGAGACAGCTTGTGCATAAGAGAAGTAGATTAATCGGGCTATTTTCAAGTTATTTAGTTCTCTAATTTGATGAAATTTATATATTAGAAATTTTATTTTTAAACACATGCTGTTTATATGAATATTCCATCTCAGATATGGATCAACAGTATTCCCAGGTATTTTACTCGGTCCTTTTTTCGAATTTCAGGACAAAAGCAGTGATTTGTTGATTGTTGACAATGAATTGCAGTTTACTTGGTGTATTTTAATACTTTCTGTTTCATGAGGTTGCGTTTGGGCATTGGGTGAGAAAGTCATGAATACGCTTTTAGAAGCGTTTAAAGTAAGCAGATGTTCATCGAGCCAAGATTGTGCTACTCTTAGACCATTTTCTGCGCTAAGGCGCACGTCCTCCCAGGAATTGCCAGTGAAAGTGAGAGCGGTATCATCAGCAAAGGATACGATTGAGCAGTTCCCAATGTCAACTTTAAGAAAATCATTAATATAAATTTGGAAAAGTAATGGTGATAAAACAGTGCCTTTGAGGCAGACCATATTCAGTAAGTTTTTTATTACTTGATAAAGTATTCAGCGTAAGTAGTTGATACCGATAGTAGGTACCGTAGTACCGTAAGTAGTTGATCTATGTCTGATCTAAGCCTTTGGTTTATGTAATATTATAGAAGAGAAGAAACAACCCCCCTCCGTTTACAATACAATAATTATTATATCAACAACATGGACTGATATAAAAAATCTCTGTAACCCATTCAGGCCAATCATAGGTCAGAAAAATGACTCCAAAAAGGGATGATATTCAAACATGATATTCTATTTTTGTTATCAGCAACTAGAAAAAGCCTTATCATATGCGGTAACACATTGTATGTTGAATAAGGAGAAATATGAAGAGAATTTTATTACTAATAAAAGGCAGATAATTTAAGTTTATTTATTGTAAAGCAAGAACTATTCTCTTACTCATCTCTGATGTGATTTATACGTCATACTGGTTCCACCAATAGCAAATTTTCTATGCAAATTGAGTAAGACGGAACTGCTCAGCTAAAGTTTCGAGATGAGAGACACTACTTCCCTTTTAATGCCTTCACTGTAAAGACCTTGTTCTAAAAGTTACCATTTTCTAGTGAATTTGTTGAGATTATGTTTTTCAATTGTTAGCCTATACCCGAGGCAATATTATTCGTTATATTCGTAAATCATTCTATCAATTGATTACTTCCATGAATCTAAATTTATTATTCATTTTTGATTGGTGAAGGAAATAATCAATTTCTAAAAAATCTCCCAAGTGCTGAAGATTGAAGTTGGGACGAACCATCGAATCGAAATTAATTCAAAGAAACCACCATACCAAGAAGGATCACGTGAGTTCTCTTTTATTTTATGGGGCCCCACCCTTTGCTTCGAAAAGTACAAAAATTACTTCAATTTTGCTTCCCTAATCATCAATGGCCACGTCAAAAGCGCTTTAGCATAAGTGTACTGAATTATAATTGTAATTTTTGTGGTCGTTTAACTGTCCTTATCTGCCTGAACCACGACCCTGATTAAATTTCACATATTGTAATATTTTCTAGTTAAATCATTTGGAATCATAATTTATCTTTAAGAATTTTTAAACTTTGTAAAAAGAACGTGCATGATAGCCCAGCAACATACAATCCCACTAATTCAAATAAGCCTGTCAGCAGAAAATTATTCAAAACCTGTTTATCAAATCTTGAAACTGTACTGTTTATTAATTATTATTGCTGCTCATTATATTTCAAATTTAATACTTTATTTCCTGAGTTCCGTTATCTCCTTAGCCCTTCAGATTTTGTATTTGGCACGTTTGTACTTGTTAAGCACCGATCAAAAACGAACATTGAAATAATTGATCCAAATCTGGTTCAAGGAACAGATCTAATAAATCAGATCACTCATAAATTTGAGATTACAACACCGAGGACTCAGTGTTAAGAATGGACTCTTTTCCACTGAACATGAATATTTGTTCAGATTGAAAAGGTTTATCAATATAAGAGATTGGATTCCTATAAATGACTAGAAGCAGGGATTAAACATAATTTTGAGTCAATAAATAAGTAGCAGACATTACAGGTAGGAAAGTACAGCTGTTAAGTTGAGGAGACAATGTGTAGTAGAGTGAAAATACTCACTCCATAGTGAGGTCCACGTTATAATCGCAGTGGAGAAAGATAGGAGATCGACGTTGCCGTTGCTTTTGTATTCTCAATGCCTTCTATAGACGGTAGCTGATACAGGTTTATTGATGGAATATTAACTATTCATTTTTGTTTAAAATAATCAATTCTATTCTATCAAGCAAGGAATTATATTTTTCAATAATTTCATAATAAGGATGAAATATTTTGTTAATTAATTATTAATTCCACATTGTTAAAAGACGATCTGGCAACAGAGCAAATCGAGAAAGAGTATTTATTATCGAGAAATGTATTTATTTGCTACATATTTTTGTCAATGCTATTGCTACAAAATCAAATGTTGTAATCTGTTTTTGGTTCATTCAATGTCATGAACGTCTGGAAGTTCCATCAAGTACATTTTATCTTAATTTTTTAGTATGGAGTTATATTCCAATATACCGTATTAAGTTCAATAGATATTGATAATGTTTGAGTTTGCGAAATTATTGTTTGAATTTTTAAATGTGGCTGTAATAATGTCAAATCGTTTCATTCAATGAGGAGTCATATTCACTCATTAATACTATTCTCATATACTATCATACTCATTGATGGGAATAGGTGGTATGTGATACTGGAGCTATAACTGAGATAGTAGCTGAGAATAGAGAGGTACATCCATAATGGGGTAAGTTCCCTAGACTTTGGATACAAATTATTAATAATTGATGAAGACCTTATCGGACTAATAATGCATTCGCTGTTTATCACACAGAGTTTGAATACAGTATACAGGTCACGCAGTTTCATTATCTCTAAGATGCAGCCTGAGGCTAATCTAATATGTGGGACGGCTCTTTGCAGACCAATACACCTGGGATGATGACTGTTATTAAACTGGTGCAGCCGTACTGACCTGATCAGAGTCTTGTTCAAGTATACAAACTCCAAAAGAACCCCATAGGTTATTAAATTGCAATATGCCGATTCTAATCACGAGATCTTATTGAATAAATCATGAATTCATCCTTTATCGTAATTCTGAGGAGAAAAAGGATGACCAAGACATTGAATCGCACCATTCATTTCGAAAAAAAACTAAATCAGCAGGATAATATTATTTGTTATTGATTGATTCAAAAATTATCATTGAATTAACGTTTGGAAACCAATTGAATAGATTATAATTTATTGTACATTTTGTTTCCTATATACAGAGTGTTTCAAAACCCCTTAGCAATATTCTAGAGCATTGCTCCTGGATGAGAAACATATCTAAATATCATTTTCAGACTATCGGAAAGTCTGAAAAGTCCAAAAAATTGTTGCATTATTGAGGCAGACTTGAGCAGCACACCTTGGCGTGCACTGGCAAAAGCCTCCAGCGGTCACTCATCACTGAAACTGCAATATCTCTTTTGATATTTCTACTTTTACATTATCAAAAGCCTTGCACAGAATATGCCTATGATCAAAATAATGCACACCTTGACTACGAACTGTGGAAGAGCTAGTATTGTTTTAGCTTAAGTACCACTTGTTAAATTAATAACCCTCTTGAAAATGATTTGTTGAAAGTTAAATCCAATTAATTGGATTGGAAAATACAATAGAATTCACATAAAATTGAAATCTCTATTTGAATATATCTTTCCAGATCAGTGGTTCCCAACAGGTGGTCTGCAAAAGCCCTAGATGTGGTCTGTGAAGCGTCCAAGTGGAGAAAATTCCATATTTCATGTTTTATTAGTGAAGTCTTGAATTTATTAATTCATTACAAACTGCCATATTATTTTTCTAGTTTTAACACTAAAATGACGACTTGCAGACTACGCTAAGAGTAAAAATATGCAATATTCACTATCTGACTGGGCATGTTCTCGTATGTCATTGCGGAATATAACCTATCTATTCAATTTATTAATGCTCCAAAAATTATTTATATTGTTCTATATTGCAATATAATCAGTTCAATTCTTAAAATGCTTTACAGAACTCATCGTGCGTTCAAAACATGTTTCTGATTTGAATAAGAAGTGATAAGTTCCTATAATAGTAATGCATTAAGATATGATTTTTAAGTTTGTTTGGAATGTTAATGGCTGATGTATACCACGTGATCGAGCTAGCCAATCGATCAGAATCGTAATGGTCAATGACCAAACTGTCTTTATAATAGTAACTGTGTGTTCTTCAAGTTTTATCAAGAGTTCTGGGAATCGGGCATTATTCTATTAAGGAATGTCTATTAAGAAAAACGCAAATTTTCAAAATATAAGAGGTTCAAACAGCAAACATTATATCGACCTAAATTTACTTCTTATAATTCGGACTCTATCTAATTAAAGATTACTCTCTTTGGAAACTGACAAGATCGCTTTGATCCTTGCATCAGCAACGTTGACTCCAGGTATTATGGATTGCCTTTCAATAGCAGCATACTCAAAGAGGTAAGATAATCCCTCAAAGTGCTTAGCAACAGCTGATAAGAACTTGCAGCTACTTGCAAAGGATATTGATAGCCCATTGAAGTGCTAAGAAATGAGGACCAAACTGATTTTGCAAACTTTTCGAAAGATACTCCGTCAGTTTAATGCAATAACGGCTTTTCGGCTCACAAAAGGCTTGCTGCCTCACAGTCGATAAACGTCATGCTTATCTCCAGAGATTATAGCTTCACAATATCATCAACTGTTCACTCTTCCTCCAAATCCCCCCTAGTCGTTATCTTTTCCACAAATAAGCGTGATTGAAGACTGGCAATGATAGCAGAAGAGATACCGCTGTAAATTTGTAAGAGAATCTTTCAAGAGTTGTGCGAGCTGAATAAATATGAATTTCCCGATCAATGGAATCGACTATTCTGAATATTGTGATTAATCTTCTTGATAGATAAAATTTATCATTCTGATGATCACCAGGTGTGTTAATATAAATTGATATATTGAATGTAGTTATTCTAAATTCCACAATAATGATAAAAATAATAGTATTAAGATTTATTTCCATTGATTTACAAATAAGCAATCTTATCAATAGAATGTACATAATATTCGAAAATACAATATATGAAATTTATTACAAATATAATAATAGATTGCATTTTTTCAGAAACTACTCAACTAAAGGAAGCCCTTTTCTTGAGCAGGTGTGTAGTAAGACATTAAATCTCTAGTGTAGGTGCAAATACATTAGGGTAAGTGAGCTCACATATTGTTCGCAATAATGTTTTCTATATATGTCTTTCATTTAAAAAATAAATCAATCTTCCCGATGAATACGCTGATTACGTTCAAAGTTT